>NC_134487.1:187798657-187970654 GCF_040206685.1 Ascaphus truei
ACACAGATACACATACAGAAAGACATACACAGATACACGTACAGAAAGACACACAGATACACGTACAGAAAGACACACACAGATACACACACAGATACTGTTCACATACAGATAGACACACACAGATACACGTATAGATAGGCACACACAGATACATTCACAGATAGACACACACAGATCACATACAGAAAGAGACAGATACAGACACAGATACACATACAGGTACAGTACACACACACACACAGATACAAGTACAGATACACGTACAGATAGACACACACAGATACAGTACAGATAGACACACACAGATACATGTACAGATCCCCCTCTGTTTGGACTAGCAGTGCCCCTTATATCTCCCACTCTCCCCCACCCTCCTGTAAATAAACACACAAGCACAGATAGATACACACAGATACAAGTACAGATAGACACGTACAGATAGACACGTACAGATAGACACACTGAGGAGGACATGTGCAGAGGTACACAATGGAGACTGTTTTAAGGTGAAATTAAAACAAGGCTTTATTGTAGCTGTCGCTTTAAACACAGCAAAAATCAACATAAGGGAATAAGCCAAACAAAAAAACCTATCTCTGCTTTGGAGACTATCTACATATGTAGCTCAGCCATCTCTGACTGGGTTGGTTAGCTAAGCTATTTACCAGCCCCAAATCATGGAGACATGTATCAATACACATAGACATAGATAATAGTCTTATACGAAATGTCTTATCTGTTAGCTGGGCTGCTGTAGGAGAAGCTTCTCTGCTCTCCTGGAACCGCACCCTTGTGTGCACAGGAAATGTCAGGTTCTAGGTTATAATCTTGTCCCCTTTGTCTTGTGGTCAGCTTGTCGCTCAAGACATCTGTCCTTCCTTGGTTCAGCCTAGTTGTGGACTAAGGAATCTCTGCTCTGTCTCCTAGTTCAGCTCAGGTGTGAGCTAAGGAGTCTCCCTTCCTGTCTCAAAGGCAGGCTTTTTCTACCACCTGTAATCAGCCAGTTTGGTGTTAGTTAATTGCCTATCAGCAGTTAACCACCACACTGCTGGATTAGAGGCACATTTGGGAACAGGGATAAGTCCCCTGTTACATACCTCCCCAGTTTGTGGGAAGCTCGGGCTTACCACGGCCAAAGCCCATCCTTCCACTCTCATTCGAGATCTTTCTGTGACTTGAATGAGAGTGGATGGAGGAAGAGAACCCTCTGTCCCGCTGGGATTGGAGCCCTTTCTCCAGTTTATTTTTGTCTCCTCCCAAAAGTGCTTGAGATCAGCACTCCTCAGTCGCTCAAGGAGAACTTTTTCCAAGAAAAGTCTTTTTACCGAGTGCGCGGTCATGAGATTTCTGTTGCGTCGGGCACTCCTCTTTTTGTAGACAAACTGTATGGCAACAGTTGTAGAGCAGTTAGGACTAGCCCTTAGAGTTTTCCGCTCTTGAAGCGGTCTTTCTGCACCTCCTCCACACAACGGAGTCGCCAGTTCAGCTTCTTTGGGACTGAGTTGCACCTCCACTGCCCTTTCCAGAGAACGTCCTATCTTTTCAGCTTCCTCAGCTAAGGATTCTTCTGGCTTTGATTCTGCACTCCTACCTCTGTTTGTTGCCTGTTGGGCAGCTGTAGGTTTGGCTAGTGCTTTCTTAGGTGGCTCAAACTTCATAATCTTGTTTTGAAGGTGCGTGGAGTCCCCAACTCTCACTGTACCCTTGTCCTCACGGGCATTAGTTACTGTGGGATACTGGTGCTTTGGCAGAGCCAATACCTTTTTCCGTATTGGAGGAATCTGTAAGTTACTGGTCTGCAGAGTCTCAACCTGTTTGAGTGCGTCTTGCAAGTCTCTTCTCAGGTAATTTATCTGCGCACTTTGCTTTCTCTGAGTCTGTATCAGTGTCTCCTTCATATTCTGGAGCTCTGTAATTTTTGTCGTTAAGGTTGCCGCTGCGTCTGTTTTCTCCTTGGTATACTGACTCAAGGGAATGGAACAGTCTCTCTGTCTCTCCAGCTCTTGCTCCAGTTTCTGAGCCTTCTCACGCTCCCTCTCATACAGAGTCACCTGGTATCGAAGCTCCGCCTCCATTGATGCTCTGAAGACATGCAGCGTGGCCTTTAGCTCCTTATACTGCTCTGTGGGGACGTACTGGGTATTCAGACGTTCCTGCAGTGCTTGTACCTCTTTAGCAGCCTACAGCTTTTCTTCCTGCAGCGTTTGCTGCTTCTCCTCAGCATACTGGAGGTGTGTACGCAGACCTTGCAGTTGGTGCTGCAGTCGGTGCTCTGCTTCAAACTTTTCCTTGAGTTCTTCTGTCAACTGAAAATTTTCTTCTTTCAGTTTTAAGTTTTCTCTTTTTAATCTTGAATTTTCTCATTTTCCGTATCTGTATTATTCAGGGCTTCTTTGCAGTCCTCCTTCCATTTACGCACATCTGCTTTGAGAATGACAGTCTCCTGGCGTGAGACTTCCTTCTCTAGGTTGAGGGTCTGAAGCTCCTTCTGAGAGACTTTGAGATCTGTATCAAGATTGACAGTAGTTTCTTTAGCAATGTCCAGCTCCTCAGTGAGACTGTGTAGTTCCTTTCTGGAAACTTACAGGTCTATGCGGCAGCTGTTGGTCTCATGATGTGAGGCATCCAGTGCTCTGCAGAGTGTCTGAACCTCTTTCTGAGATACGTCCACCTCTATCCGGACACTGTTGACCTCCTGTTATGAGGCATTCAGCTCTATGCGAAGAGTGTGAACCTCTTGCTGGAAGACTGTCATCTGCTTCAGTGCCTCCTCATACTTCCGCTTTAGCGTAGCCACCATTTCATCAGATTTGCTCTGCTTTTCATCCATGGCGGAAATAGTAGCCTTTGCAGTACGGGCAGTCCTCGTTTTACAACGCTTCGGTTTACAACGAATGGCTTATCCAACGCTATGCAATGCATACCTATATTCATTTTTACAATGCCAAAATGGTTTATCCAACGCTCTTACGACGCTTTGCAACATTGTGTATGTGTATATATATATATATATATATAAACACATTCACAAAAACAACGTTGCAAAGCGTCGTAAGAGCGTATTTATATAATATTATACTATATAATATTATATTGTACTATATAATATATTATTTATTATGTTATATTATATATGTAATACAGTATATACACTATATAATTTATGTGTGCTGCATATCTTATTGCCTGCAAAAAATATTTGGTGTGTTTTAGTGTTAAAAATGCCTTCAGGAACGGAGCCTTTCATTTAAACAGTGTTCCTATGGGAAAACGTGTTTCGCTTTACAACGTTTTGCTTTACAACGCCATTTTGAGTAACGCATTGTGTCGGATAACCGAGGACTGCCTGTATCTAGCTCAGTCTTGAGATCGTCCAATTCTGTCCTGGCTAAAGAGTACATTGCGAGCACATATTCCTGTAGCTTCACGTTATTTTTCTGTAGCTCTGTGTAACCCTCTTCCTTTTGTTTCAATTGTTCACGGAGCATATCAAAGTCATGCCTGGCATTTTTCAGGGCATCTTCAGGGCTGTTCAAGGGATCGTCACTCACTGGTTCTGGCTCCACTTCCCTGGGATGGTTGGTTGAGGGTTCCTCACTGTTGACACCGGACAGACACTTCTTTGGGGTACACGACTTCTGCCTTGGGCCCTCTGGATATTCGGTTAACCGCGGGACAAATTCTCAATTTTCTCTAGGCTGCAGGGCAACTCGGTCCCCCTTTTCCTCCACAGGATCTGCGGACGTGTCTGTTCCTTCCATGGTAAGTGAAGAACCGCTTTTCTTTTTCTGCCTTTTTGATTTGGATGACACCGTCCCTTCAGGGATATTGGGGTCTCCATCTTCATTTGAAATTTTAGCAGCGTCACTGGATCCACCCGGCTTTTCTTGCAACTGTAATAGCTGACCGAAATATTTTATGATCCACTGCTCCCGCTCTGTCTCCTGCTGATCATATTCGTCATCAAAGGGAGCGGTCTTTTCTGTACGTGCCGAGTTCAGGCACCCCCACCATTCTTGGGGTGTTTTGTGGGTGTGACTCGGTTCGGGTTCCCCGTAAGAGATGTCTTCCTCTTTATTGGACTGGAAGGTCCACTCTTCCGTGGGGTAGGGTTCATTACAGGAACGCTGCATCCTGTCCTCCATTTTTAGGCTATCAGGTGTAATTTTCTTCCTGACCTCAGGAGGCGCTATTGCAGCTGTTGCCACTGTATTTGCTAGAACCCCCAATTGTGGTAGTCCTACAGATGGGCATATTTTGCTTGTAGAGGTCGTAGTTCTCACAGGCATCTCTGTAGACTTTTCTTTCTAAGGTAATTTTTTTTTTTTCAATTTCAGCAGTACTGTGCATGCATTTTCTCCCATCAGGTATACAAGATGTGCAGTTGCTAGGTAAAAAAAGTCTATTTGCTTTACACCATTTACTTGCTAGGTTTAATCTCTCATTAGGTATACTGAATGTGTAGTTGCTAGGTAAAAACTTCTGTTTGCTTTACACCATTTACTTGCTAGATCCAATCTCTCCGCTTCAGCAACTGAATTTGGTTTTCTGCCTGAGTTCAGTAATTTTCAGTCTCATATTTAGGTATTATGGCATTCACCATATATATATAGGCAGACTTTTTTTTACTTGCAGGAAAAAAAAAACATTCTTTGCAGTGGACTATTTCTTTCATTCCCGGCAGGGTGACTCAACACTCAGCAATTGGCTTTGAAATTCCTTTTACACAGATCAGAAATCCCTTTTTCCCCTATAGGGCAATTTTACACTCAGCATTTGTTTGCTAAAAATTCCCCTGCTTCAGCACAGTCTTGTATCAATTTTCACACTTTTCTGCATATACAGCTGGTAGCCCTATGCGGTGTGGCAACCTTTATTTGCAAAATCAGTACCACTCGTGGGTCACCATCGGTATTCACTGCTTCAGCGAAACTTTTGAAAACAACAAACACCTATCCCTTTTTAAGGGCCGACTCACTTCTTGAACCCTGACAATGGCTGGAAGGCAAAACCCCTATTTCAATGACCATATTACACTTTGTGATAGGTAAATAAGGTTTAGTTGTTTCAGTCGTGTATATCCCTTTAACTCTGATCTCTGCTGCATGAGGTTTTTTTTGTTTAAGTTGCTCAGACTTGTTTGTAGGCAAAAAGCATAATAAAAAAATTTCACATAAAAATCTCCGGTCCTTTTTAACTTCAAAGACACCTCTCATCCCACTTCGGACACCATATGTAGACGGACGTTCACAGAGGTACACAATTGGAGACTTTATAAGGTGAAATTATAATCAGGCTTTATTGTGCCTTTTCCTTTTCATCAGGAAATCATCCAAACACAGGGGGGGGGGGGAAACAAAGCTTCTATTCACTTGGGAGTAGTTCTAGTGAAAAACTATGCAATTAATTCACATCTCCCTTAGTTAAGCATTTCTACCAGCCCCAAACACATAGCATGAAATATGCAGATATAAGAAGTCTCTTAAGAATGAAAGTCTTATCTGTTAGCTGCTGTAGAGTAAGCTTCTCTGCTCTCCTGGATCCGCACCCGTGTGTGCACAGTAAATGTCAGCATCCAGGTTTAGAAGTCTTATTTGTCAGCTCCAGAGATCTGTGTTCTCTTGGTCAGTCTCTCCTGGGAGACTCAAGAACCACTGCTCTGTCTCCAAAGTTCAGCTCTCAGTCAGAGCTAAGGAGTCACTTCCTGTCTCACAAGACAGACTTTTCTAAGCAATCAGGTAGGTGGGGTTAGTTAATTGCCTACCAGCAGTTAACCACCACACTGCTGGATTAGAGGCACATTTGTGAACAGGGACAAGTCCCCTGTTACAGTCATCATTAAATGTGTTCCAGTATTAGAACAACTATCATTAATGCATTAAAATTAAGCTATGTTCCATATGAGTTGCTCATTTATGTTTCTATTTATAGAACCACATGTTTCCGAGCACAGAGAAAGTGACCATGAAGTTGTTGACACTCCTGGATTAACACAGCATTCAAGTCCTCCTGCTCGTGACACTTTCTCAGCAATTGTAGCTTCAGAAGAATGAATCTTGGGTGAAGAAAATCGTCGACATACTGTACAGAAATTATGGCAATCCATGAAAGGATGATGGCACTGCATGAAAGGATGCATGAAAGGATGATATCTGAAATGACACAAATAAAAAATGTCTTCATACAAGTGCCTAAAGAGCTCCGAAATCTGAACCAAACGTTCAAGCACTAGTTCTGAATGTAAGCCAAGCAAATCTATTTAGGAGTACATCAAGAGAGCAGGAATACCACTATAACCCATCAGAGGATGGATCTTTACGTGGCGGCTTCTTTTCTCCAGACCCATCAGTACATCATTCACCACTTCAGGATGTTTCTGGTACACTTGATGTCACTTCTGTGCAAGTCCCTTTCAGCCAACCGTCTTCATCATCATTTTCAAATCTTTCAGACACAACTGCAAATGAGACACGCAAAAGGAAAGATTTTTCAACAAACAAAAATCACCAGCTTTTGGAAGAAAACAAAAACACACACACAAGAAATTGCTCCACCACAGTTGCAATGTATCTTAAGTGACCCTGAACCAGTGCCACAGCCCACCACTGCCCCTGAACCAGTGCCACAGGAAACCACTGCCCCTGAATCTGTGCCACAGCCCACCACTGCCCCTGAACCAGTGCCACAGCCCAGCATTGCCCCTGAACCAGTGCCACAGCCCACCACTGCCCCTGAACCAGTGCCACAGCCCAGCATTGCCCCTGAACCAGTGCCACAGGCAACCACAGCCCCTGAACCAGTGCCACAGCCCACCACTGCCCCTGAACCAGTGCCACAGCCCACCACTGCCCCTGAGCCAGTGCCACAGGCCACAACAAGTTCTACAGTGAAGGCCAGAGTACTTGGCACAGGGCGAAGAAAAACAGAACAGCCAACAAGTAGGCCTGTGACTCGCTCTCAAAAGTGTAAAAAAAATTTTTTACCACCTTCACTAAACGATTTTGTTATGTTGTGGTGTTTAATGCATATTCTTTCATGCAAAGTGTATGTATGATCATGTAGAGATGGTTGCAAATATTTTAGTATGTCCTTGTACATATATGAATGTTTACAAATGCTCATTCAGTGATGAATGTGATGCATGTTTCCTAACATCTTATTAATGAGTTGGTTACTTATAAAACAGTAGGCCCAAAATTAAATTTACTTGTAATATGACATGGAGTAAGGTTCAATTAAGTGTAACATTTAACACCTTGAGTATTGTCATGTTTACTGTAATGTTATGAGAGTGTTTTATATACAACATTATGACCTTTACCATCTCACATTAACTAGTGTTTCATGTCATGTGTTATTGTGTATTGGCCATATGAAGAAATGTACTTCACATAATCTTCATTCTAAATTCAACATGTTTACATGTCTACAATATTGTAAGAGCTAATCATATGTAACTGTGGATCCATATAGTATTTGTCTGTGTGTGTGTATGTATATATATGTACACATCTATGTACACACATCATCTCTCTGTAGAAAACACATACACTTATATATAGATTGATATATACATATACAGTGTTCGACAAACCTATACATTTGCACGCCCCGGGCGAGTGGATTTAACATCGTGGCGAGCTCCTATTGGCCCAAGCAGCACACGTGTGGTACTAGGTGGTGAGTAGATTTTTTTGTTCGGCGAGTAGATTTTTTGGTGATTTGTCGACCACTGTACATATATATATATACATATATATATATATATATATATATATATATGCAAATATAACTGTATGCTCATCTGCATGTCTTAGTCAGGTCTGCAACCCCGCCTTTCCCCATTATCACCCAGCATACAGCACTTCCAATGCAGCAAGGGATTCTGGGAAATGACATGCAAATGAGCACACAGTGTCACTTTTTGCCTCAATAACCATTTTTAACATGGTTCCCTATAGGCTTAAGCTTGCTGCATGGTCACAGCTTTGAGCACAGCCAGGGTATATATATATATATATATATACATTCATACACACACACACACACACACACACACACACACACACACACACACACACACACACACACACACACACACACACACACACACACACACACACACACACACTGTGTAAATACTGACCTCTCCCTCTCTATACATATATAGATACTGAGAGACAGTGTATGTAAGTATCTCTGAGGCCTGCAGAACAGCAAGCCTTGATGCATGACTACAGGCCTTGTTTTCATGATATCCACAGTTCAGCACAGCTGGCTCAATTTGTTACAGCTGGCTCAATTTGTTGCTCACTATGAATGAGGCAATAATTGTTCTATCTGGGTTGAAGTTGACTTTTGGGGAAACCAATGCCTGTTACCAGCCATCAAGGCCTGGTGTTCTGCAGGCCTCAGAGATACTTACATACACTGTCTCTCACTGTATGTATGAGGCCTGCACATCTCCAGGCCTTTATGGGTGCATACAGGCCTTTTGTACATGAATTTACAAGCTCTAAACATCTGCTACATTTTGTGGTTCAATCATACAGAGCAAATACTTCAGTCAGCTGTGCAGATGTGCTGATATTTTTAACATAAGGCCTATGTATGCCAATCAAGGCCTGCAGTTATGCAGGTGACATCTATATGTACCTGAAGTTTTTCACACAGGGTATGTATAAGTGTGTGTACACATCTCTCTCTATATATATCTCTCATTCTCTTTATATATCTCTCATTCTCTCTATATATCTCTCAGTATCTCTATCTCTCAGTGTCTCTCAGAGATAAATATATATATGAGAGACACAGCCAGAGATATATACTGTATAGAGACAGAGATAAATATATCTCTCGATCTCTCACATATATACATATATATATATATTGTGGCAGGACGGCCTCGCGGCGGGGTCAGTAAGACGCTAGACACGATGGGAAATGGTCAACTATAGTGGTTTATTAGCCACAACCAAAATAAAGTACGGGTGCACTGTCCCTTTAAAAAGCTACTTTCTAGAAATGAAAGCCTAGTCCCATTAGGGAAACTAACTCACTTCTTGAGCCCTTACTAACAGGATAGCCAGCTAATCTGGTTATGCCCAAAACATATGCAACACAAAGAATAACCAATAAGTATCATAACAAAGTCTTATCTGTAATGCAGCTCCAACAGCAAACAGAAACACGGTTCCGGGGAGCAGGCTGTGTCCAGCCTCGCAGCAATGTTTATCTTTATTCTGGGTTGGGGTCCCAGCTGGTCCCAGCAGCAAAGCTCCTCGCAGGACTGGGGGACCAGAGCAGCAGCAGCTACGGCTTCCTAGTCGGGAGAGTTCTCTCCCTCACGTGGAAAAACAAGCTCAACTTGTGTGAGCAACTTCCTGCTTTTTAAAGCACTTGTTTCACTGATAATTCAGCCCCTGTTTAATCAGTCCTCAGCTGTGCTTTCTCTGTCTGAGAAGATTAACACTCGGTGAACTGGCTGCAGCATCTCTCCATTCACTGTCACAGCCTACTGAGTCAGTGACTCTGTCACAATATATATATATATATATATATATGTAGAAGATTGACCTAGGCGCAAATATGACAGGGAAAAGGGAAACACAAAAACACAAAAAGAGATCATAGGGCAGTATATCTAATAATGCATAGACTTTTAGATGGTAAGAGATGCGCTTACACTGATTAGATGGGTAAGAGCCTGTAATCCTCTATGGGACTCACCAACGTGGTGTTAACTCAGCGGCTGCTGGATCTCCAGATCTCCTCTCCACAGGAACACAGCTGCTGCTGCTGCCTGTACTTCTTGTTCCTGGCACTCACTTTGCTCTGTGGATGGATCTCATAAGAGGGGGGGGGAGGAGGGGAATGGAGAGGAAATAATGGAAGGGAACAAAATAGTGTAAAATCGTTTTTAATCTAAAATAGACTAGATAAAATATGACTATTCAACTCACATTCTGTGAGATGATAACAGGCGGTAGAGAGTATTTAGCGAGTCTCTCACACTCGTGTAGAACGCCGGTTACCAGTCCTCTCCGCAGTCTCTGCTACTTCCGTATCACGTGTCCGAACGTAGCGTGTGACGCGGTGTGTGACGCGGCCCAGCTCTCGCGAGCTTCACTGTCTGCCAATGCAGGTATTCACTGCCGGTGCTCTCTGTAAATGTCTCTTCACACAGGCTCCTCGGCGTGTCTCTCTCTCTGCTGCAAGTCAACGCTGGCCCTATGCGTTTCTCCACTGACGAAGCCCAAGTGGAGAAACGCGTAGGGCCAGCGTTGACTTGCAGCAGAGAGAGAGACACACCGAGGAGCCTGTGTGAAGAGACATTTACAGAGAGCACCAGCAGTGAATACCTGCATTGGCAGACAGTGAAGCTCGCGAGAGCTGGGCCGCGTCACACACCGCGTCACACGCTACGTTCGGACACGTGATACGGAAGTAGCAGAGACTGCGGAAAGGACTGGTAACCGGCGTTCTACACGAGTGAGAGAGACTCGCTAAATACTCTCTACCGCCTGTTATCATCTCACAGAATGAGTGTTGAATAGTCATATTTTATCTAGTCTATTTTAGATTAAAAATGATTTTACACTATTTTGTTCCCTTCCATTATTTCCTCCCCATTCCCCTCCTCCCCCCCCTCTTATGAGATCCATCCACAGAGCAAAGTGAGTGCCAGGAACAAGAAGTACAGGCAGCAGCAGCAGCTGTGTTCCTGTGGAGAGGAGATCTGGAGATCCAGCAGCCGCAGAGTTAACACCACGTTGGCGAGTCCCATAGAGGATTACAGGCTCTTACCCATCTAATCAGTGTAAGCGCATCTCTTACCATCTAAAAGTCTATGCATTATTAGATATACTGCCCTATGATCTCTTTTTGTGTTTTTGTGTTTCCCTTTTCCCTGTCATATTTGCGCCTAGGTCAATCTTCTACATATCTTCAAGGCGGCGACTGTGGAGCCGCAGACCTAACTTGGCTGCAGTGTGTAGGGATAGGTGTACACCAGGGTATGTACCTCAATTAAATAATATTGGCTCTATTAGTGGTGTAAGCTCTACAATCCACAGGAACAAATTGTTTAGATTTGCGCTGTGTGTTTCTTTTATATATATATATATATATATATATATATATATATATATATATATATATATATATATATATATATATTTTGTGGCAGGATGGTCGTGGTAAGTGAGGAGACAACATGTCTTTTCCGGTGAAATAATGCTGATGGGTTTATTTGTCCAAAAACGGTAACTAAACAATGGGTACACTGTCCCTTTAAATTGAAACGAAACAAAATCCTAACCCCGGTCGGGGTACTAGCTAAACAAAAGTGCAGGCTAACTATCTGGATGGCTAGCTAACCTATTCCAGCCCAATAAAGAACAGCAAACGTAGTTGGCTCCTTACCTGGGAGCTTTATTCTTCCCTCTTGGGACAGGATCGCTTTGGGCAGCTTGTGTCTGTCTTAACACTCCTCTGTCTTCCCTCTATGCCTCAGAGAGAGAGACTGCCGCCCCAGAGGTATTTCCTCTTCCTGTTTTTAAAGCAGGTTAAGGAGCTTAATTCAAATCACCTGTGGTCTGCTTGACAAGCTGAGTTAACCCCTCGTTTACTGGATAGCATGCATACTGCCATCTCCTATTCACATACACGGAGTCAATGACCCTGTCACAATATATATATCTATAGATATAGATAGATATACACACACACAGAGATAGAGAGAATGTGTGTATATCTCAATGTTGTTCGGTCTATGTAAAAATATGTACCTCTTATCAATGTTTACAATTTACATAGTGACATAGTTATTCTAATTAAATCAAGCAAGTTGTTTTTTAAATGTGAATTTAATCTGCTTAAAGTCCTGTTTCGTTTCATGTGAAAACTGTGGATCTGACCACAAATTATCTCAGCCAATTATTGCAACTATTTTGTTGTGGGAGAAGAACCAACCGTCTAAATGCTCGCTTGTATTTAAACCTTGAAAAATACCACTATCATTTGAAAGGAGAAGTCATGGCAGTTTCAGCGACATTGCTAAGCAATTCACGGAAATCATACAAGTTCATGATTTATGCGGCTATCGAGTCAAAACCAGATAAGAAAGCTACTGTGTGAGATATATGCCTTTATCAGTGAAACCTATCCTGACTTCAAAGACCCAGCCAAACAAAGAAATTGGAAAACTTCTGTCCGTTTTACATTATCCGCTAATGAATGCTTTGAGCGGGTACCTCACAGACAAGGAGAAAGATATAGCTGCTGGCATGTTGCTATCCTGAGTCACCTATAATCCAACGTACAGAAACAGTACCCAATGTGTAAAACTTCTTTCAGGCCACATGTAACAAAAACACAATTGTAGTTTGTTAACACTTAATAATATGTACTCACCCACCAGCCAACCAGCTCCAAAATAGCCTTGTTCAAAAGCATGGAAGACTGATGAGTTTCTCAGGATAGAGGAATCGTGGCTGGAACCAGGGAATTTGGCTACCACATGCATAATCTTCATCGTGGCATCGCATACCACCTGTACATTCAGGGAATGGTAGTGCTTACGATTGCGGTAAGCATGCTCACTTTGACTAGGCAGGATCAAAGCAACATGGGTGCAATCGATTGCACCCATCACACATGGTATCCCGGCTATGGTATAAAAGCCATTTCTCACTTCCAGCCACTCTGTGTGCTCTGTAGGAAAATGAATATAATTCCTAGCGCGTCTATTCAGTGCACACAGAAACTGGGTAAAGGCCCGCGAGAATGCCGATTGCGAGACCCCGCCACTATGCCCACAGTTGTCTGAAATGACGCGGAAGCAAGATAATGTAATGAGCACAGCATTTTAACAAGCCCAGGGACTGCACGACCTCTCGCTGTCACACTCTCTAAATCTCCGCGTATCTCTTGATAAAGAGATAAGATTGCTGCTGAACTCAAACGATAACGACTGATGATCTCATCCTCGCTCATCTCATCTAAAATGGTACGCTCCCTGTACACCCGTGGACGAGGCACCACTTCTCTCCTCAATCTTCTCCTCCCGTCTCCTTGTCCTCTCCCTCTCCCTCTCCATTCCGCTCCACTGTCCCTGTCTCTGTCCCTGTCCTCTCCTGGCACTGTGACATCCTCCTCCTCTGCAATCCTCTCCTCCAATATAATTCTGCGCCTTCTCATGAACAAGCGTATCATCTTCTGGTCTGTAGCTGTCAACCCGCACGTCATTGGCCTCGTTTAAATACCTATGTGATGATGTCACGTGACTTGATTACGTGCAAGCTGTCAAACTAACATTTTGCACTTGTGAACTCGCAAAGTGTATAGATTACAAATAATACGGATTCATTGTGTGTCTTCATCATGCAATGTTGTAATTAGACTATGATGTGACGTTCAGCTTTATAATACGACTTTTCTCTAAGTCCTTATGTAATGTTAAATGCACATACCACTTTTCTACGCAACACTCAATAATGTCATTTGTTTTCTACCTTGAAATAAACGTTTACAAACAACGTTTCAACATGTTGCAGTTTGCATGCTATTGTCACATGGTTACATAAACTAATTCTAATGTGAATATGCATCATTCAAAGGCACGTGGACATTAGGAATTGATTACTGTATGTCTAAATATTCTTAATATTCTGTCCGATTAAACATCTGTGTAGCACTTCACATGAAATGATGACACTTCAAGGTGTCAAATATAATCATGCAATGTTAGTGATTGTGCTATTGCAGACGTCATAACAAGAGGAATGTGAAAAAAACATGTAAACATTACGAATAACAGCTACATCTTAGTTGGATCATGCGTTAAACATTACAAACATTATATAATGTTTAACAACATGAATAAACGCATTCACGGTGCTATGTGTCAATGCTTGACAACATCACTTCTAAACAATGACACTTCAGTAACATGTTTGTTATGATGTGAACTGTTCCTTTAAGACTTTACTATAGCACTTTCCCTTGACACGGCATAACACAAACAGTCATGTGAGACACAAAACATTATAACATTCACAAGTAAGATGTTCTGACAAGAATGAACGTGAACGGGGACACGATGAAGTGAATAACATCGACACTGTAATGACAAGTACAGTTTAAATTGAAGCAATACCACGTTAAATATCCTATACAGTTATAAGTGTCCGCTCCATTGGCTCCATAGATGTTGAGATGAGTTTTTTTTTCTAAGTGCCGTCCCGGCAACCTTGCCGATCCTTCTCCCCACCAAGCCGGCAACTTTGAGTTGGCGGGACGATTTGCCGAAAAAATGGCTTTTTGGGACTGCCGATCAGCTCCGATCAGCACCGAAAACAGGATCAGGGCTTCTAGAATACAGCCGATTTAAAATAGTGCCAAAAGATGCCGAAAAGTGGCTTATCGGCAGCCGTCTGCCGATAATTTTTTATCGGGGACAAAAAATGCCGATTTGCCCAAATTATCGGCGCTTACTGCATACCAAAGGCATTTTGTGCCGATAAAAAACTTTTCGGCGCTTTGTGCATAGAGCCCTAAGTCAGGTAAAGTGTGTGGGGAATATGGCTAGTAGGAATAAAAGTGCAGGATTCGTATTCTATTCCCCATAACCATAAGGACTTAGAAAGGTATAAAGTATATATTTTATTAAACAATGTGGGCTATGCACTAAGCTCCGAGCTTTCGCGCTGGCCTGAAAAAAAATTGCACGTCTGATAAAAATGAAGCCGGCGGCACGATTCACTAAGGCCCTGAGCCCATTTTCTATCGGACGTGCCCAAAACTGGCTTATTGTGCGTGCAATGTTTTTTCCCTCTGCACTGAAACTTCACGTACGCTAGCTGATAGAAAAAAAAGCAGCAATGTAACATTTGCATGGAGATTTGACATCTCCATGCAAGGCTGTTACAGGCGATCGTACACAAAATAAATACATTTTAATAATAGTGTACATGAGCAGGGGGGCTCCGGAGCTGAACCGCATTGGTTTCAGCCTCGGGGACCCCCTACTTCAGGAGATACAGGCCCCGTTATGGGGTGCCAGTATCCCCTGCACTTTAAAGCTTCCGCGTCACGTGACCGGGACATTTACATTCTGCAGGGGATACCGGCACCCCATAACGGGGCCTGTATCTCCTGAAGTAGGGGGTCCCCGAGGCTGAAACCAATGCGGTTCAGCTCTGGAGACCCCCTACACATCTACACTACAGTGAAAACACACACAACAATAACCAATAATTACTGTAGTGGCTATCATCTATGGTAATGAATCTGCATTAATGTAAATTTTAATAATAGTGTGCGGGAGCAGGAGGTCTCCTGAGTGGAACCGCATTGATTTCTGGCTCATGGACCCCCTGCTTCCCGGGTTACATGCCCAGGTATGGGGCATCGGATGCCAGTGTCGCTGCCATCTTTATAGCGTTCACGTCGCATCTTGGACGCTATAAAGATGGCGGCGACAATGGCACCGATGCCCCAAACTGAGGTCTGTAACTCGGGAAGCAGGGGGTCTCTGAGGCAGAAATCAAAGTGGTTCAGCTCAGGAGACCCCCTGCACACGCACTATTAATAAAAATACATTAAAATAGCTTCATTACCTTAGCGGCTATCCGCTACGGCAATGAAGGGGTTAAGGCACAATAGCATGTTTATTGGGACAATTGCCCCCAATAAACATTGCAATATACAACACACATCCCCCCCCCCCGCCACTTTACACATACAACACAGTAATGGGCAAAATGACTATTATCCAAATACTGTATGGATAATAATGCATTTGCCCATTATAAATACATTAATCACAATAAATACATTTTACACTTACCTTTTCCAGGCACCCACGATGAAGGCCGTCTTCATCCTCATCTTCATTCTGCCCATGTCCCCTCCTAAGCTGCAAAACATACAAAAGAATAAAAATAGCCAATGTAATGTCCCCATAACCTCTTAATCACCTTAGCAGTCATTAACCCCTATAGTAATTAAGGGGTTAACCCACCCTGCACCAGTACCAACCCTTCACACATTAATTTGTACAGTGGGTATAATATATATATCTTTGGTGACCGGCCGGTCTGTACTGCTGCACTGCGGGAAACAATCCTTTCCCTCAGTGAGCAAGGTTTTTCTTAGGGCATTGATTTTTTAGTTTTATTTTTTCTGGGTTTATTATACTGTGTTTTTGATTAATTTTCTGTGTCCACCAAATTTATTTTTTAGACAGGCAGGCTCATCAGTCAGTTGTTTGTATTTCTGTTATCTTTTGGATTTAATTAAAGTACCCTTTTTATTTTTGCAAATTATTGTCTGAGTGCTACTTTAGAGGTTCCTTTTTCTTCTGTGTTTATATATCTATACTTTTCCTCTAGCACCACCTACAGCTTATACTTTATTTCTGTTACAACTATATCAGTTATATTTTTCTGATTTAGGTAGGTTCATTTGACATTGCATTTATTTTTTTTGGAAGTGATGCGGTATTCACTTGTGTGTTTACATTATATTTAGTTACTGTCTTTCAGTGTTCTTAGAATACCTGCTCCACCAATATATTTCTATTTTGAAGAGGGTTTTCTTGTGTTAAACTTAGATAATGGATTTTAATGCTAGAGAACAGGAGCGTTTGAAAAACGCGGATGAAATATTCTTTATGGCCGATGTTAGCCACATTCAGGCATCACAACTGGTAACAACAGTAGGGAAAGAGAGTATTAAGCTTCTTAACGCCTTGATGCGCAAACGGGCAAGAGTCTGGTGGAACAAAACTGCCTTAGAGAGATACTTAGATCACAAACTCATACCTAGGGGTCTAAGAATTAAGACTTTCCCTGCATTTCAATTTAGTGATCCAAATCATAAATTAAGATGGGAGGGAGTACTCAATCAATGTTCATTTGAATTTATGTCCATTCTAATTGAACATGACTCAAACACCTTTAAAGAGGTTTCTCTAGAAATAGAGGAAATATATAAGAGTCTGGAGCCCAATGACATGCAATCTGTTAAAACTATTGAGGAGGACATTGTCAAATATGAGATTGAAATTACAGATATTAAGAAAGTCAAATTTAACCGTTGATTATCAAACAGACAAAGTATACAACTGGCAACACGGCAAGAGGACAACGAAGAAAACAAGACCCCGAAATGTAACCAATCCATCTGTCATATCTGGGGCGACATCCACAGATATTGATTCATCGGATTATGAATCTAGGCAGTCAGTAGAAGGCGATGCTGTTCCTGCTTCCTCTTTTTTAGGGCAAAGCCACGGACAAGATCAAGCACAAGGAGGACGAGACGTGGAAAATCGGCAACTAAGGGACAGGATTCGATATGGATACAGAGGCAAGAAGAGAAGGGGCAATCATGCCCACTGGTGAGTGATGAACTTACCATTATTAATCTTTCTGATGTGGTCCTTACCGAAGAACAAATATCTGTTCTTAGGAAAGGACTATCCTTTTCTCCCACATATCACATTAATAAGTTCGATTGGATTAAAGATCTGAATCTCTTTTGCCGTAAGCTGCTTCTAACAAAGCATTTCAATAAACATTCAGAAAATACTAGAATCAGTTATGACAGTGAAGAGGTTCTTAACACACAAGAACGTGAACTAATACAGGATTTAGTTATTCCATCGGTACCGAATATTGGGACAGGTAATGAGTTAAGCTTAGTGTCTAACTTTAAACCAAAATCCATTTTCTGTCCTCCTATTCAGACAAATTCATGTATAGAGATATTTGCAAACCTTGTCACAGAGGATATTCTAAATCTACCTAAAAAGACAGGATTAAATAACTTAACAAATACACAATGGAAAGCCCTGCAAGAACTACGTGGCATGTCCACAGTGGAAATTAAACCTGCCGACAAGGGAGGTAATGTGGTGATATGGCCTAAAACATTATATGAAAAGGAGGTTTTCAGACAGTTGAGGGATATCAAGTGTTATTCCTTACTTGACAGTGACCCAACAGACAAATTTAAGTTGGAGTTAGACTGTCTCCTGGAGAGTGCATGCTCACAGGGTACAATCACAGCATCTATCTGTCAAGGTCTGAAGACCAAATTTCCAGTATCACCTACTCTATATATGTTACCGAAGGTTCACAAACATCCCCAAAATCCACCTGGTAGGCCTATTGTAGCAGGGATTGGCGGCATGAGTGAATCAATCAGCCGCTTCATTGATACCTTCCTATATCCTATAGTAGAGACCCTGCCTACATTCCTACGGGATACTATGGATGTTTTATCAAGATTGGACGAGATTGTGGTAGATAAGGGTGTAATTTTAGCCACCTGTGATGTTGAGGCATTGTATACCTCAATTAATCACAAGGATGGATTGGAAGCATCTCATAACTTCCTTACAATGACAACACTAACAAAACCATTGATAGAATTTCTGATGCAGTTGTTAACATTTACCCTGACGCATAACTATTTCCTTTTTAAAAATAAGCAGAAAGAGGTCTCGGCGGTCACTGCATACAAAGGAACTCTGCTATGCTTGAATTAAAATCGGTATTTATTCAATCCTGGTGCTGGACATTTACAGAGATTCACATCCTCTAACGCGTTTCATTCCGTTAGGAACTTTATCAAAGAGTAGCATGAATCTATTCTCAAGTGTCTTAAGTAGGCAGGCTTCTGTCTCCCATTGGCTGAATAATTAATTGGATCAGCAGAAAGTAATTGATGAATTGCTTGTTAACAATTAAGCCCTTTTGTGGAGATAGTGCCTGAGTACAAGGACACATTGTGAATATACAACAAACATATATTAAAACCAGTAATAACAAAAAACAGTGATAACAGAAAAAATCAACATGAAGGGTTAAAACCAAATTAAAAACAAAATCAAGTAATGTGCAGCAACCCACATATATGATAAATAATTCCTTTGCACTTGGAAATCATATTCAGAATTGTGGAAGGAGGAATAAGAATTCATGTTCAAATACATGTATATATAGATCCCAATCATTAGGACCTAATGAACAATAGTTATACATTGAAGATGAATATGCACTTACATAGACCTGAATGGTAACGAAGTTATAATGATAATATGATATACACATATGTTCATATAGTAATACCAATAAATTGTATACAATATAAACAATATTGGAAATATTTTAGTATTATATAATTTGTTCCTTATCATATATATAGTGGTTATGTTAAACATATCACTCAAACAATGTAAAATGGATGCTGATAATGGTGGAATGGAACTGTCATGAAGATAAACAAAATTAAATAAATACATAAGTATACAAATGACATTAGGGACTAAATAGAATAAATTTGATCAAGATGGTACAATGATGTATTCACGTTGAAATGCATGGAGACACACTCTCAAGACCCCCATAGACATCAACCATGCAAGAAGTGTTTTAACTCCCACTCATGGTTAATGCCGTGTGGATGGAGAGTGTTGAGAGTGTATATCCAATACATCTCTTGTTTGTTTAACACATTTTCCCTATTGCCACCTCTGGGATGGCAGGGAACATGTTCAATGGCTGAAAAAGAAAAATTTTCAATGCCCCCATATTGGCATTGTGCAAAGTGTCTAGGAACTGGATGGTTTAAATCCCCTTTCTTGATTAACCTCACATGTTCAGATATTCTTATTCTGAGTGATCTTATCGTGCGGCCTATGTATTTTTGTCCGCAGCCACAAAAAAGAATATAAATCACAAATGAAATGTTACAATTAAGAAAAGACTTGATGTAGTATTTCTTAGAGTTATTATTACAAGAAATATATTTCCTTTGACTGGCGTACCTGCACATAGAACATGTTCCACATTTATAAAACCCTTTTGGAATGCTCGAGATTTGTGATGAGTTGGACTTAGTAGTGAACATACTGGGTGATAAGTGTGATGCCAAAGTCTTGGCTTTCCTATAGGAAAATCTGGGGCCTTGTGTCAACATTGGGCGGATGTCTTTGTCCAATAATAGTGTATGCCAATGTTTGGAAATTATGTTGCAGATATCTTGAGATTGTGAGCTAAATGTGCTGATAAAGAAGGGACTTTTGTTATTATTATTTGATCTCCCCATTATTTCTTTGTCTTTTTTTGGAATATATTTCCTAGGTTTTTTGCACACAAGTTCACTCCTCTCAGTATTATCTGCTTTGGAAAAAGCGGTTGCTATATCTTTCACTGAATACCCTCGTTCTAGAAACCTATCAGACATTTCCCTTGCTCTGCATCATTGTTGCTCCATTTATTTACTTAGTACCACATATGTTTATTGCACTGGAGTTGCCTCTATTCTAAGTTTTTCAAGCAACCAAGGTCCATCATTACTTTGACCCATATATATACACCATCTAGAGCACCGAACATTATGGGGTTCATTCCCCTTACTCTATAGACTTTTTAAAAATAAGTTCTACTTGCAGTTAAGGGGGACAGCAATGGGGGTGGCATGCGCCCCCTCATATGCAAATCTATTTTTAGGTTGGTGGGAAAGAGAGGTGGTTTTCTCGGAGGCGAATAGTGTTATGACAGATCGGGTACTGTTGTGGTTGAGATACATCGATGATGTTCTGATCCTCTGGCAGGGCAGTGCGGAGGATTTTGAGCATTTTGTTGCTGTACTCAACCACAACAGTCTCAATATCAAGTTAACATCTAAACTAAGTCACACCTCAATCGATTTTCTGGATCTTTGTATCAAGATTGAGAGTAATGGGCACCTCAGTACTGATATTTTCAGGAAGGAGACTGCCACAAATGCTATCCTGCACGCCTCTAGTTCGCACCCTTTCCATCAAATTGCAGGAGTCCCGACTGGTGAATTTATTCGCCTAAAGCGTAATTGCTCCGATCCCCTTACTTTTGAATCACGAGCAGTAGAGATGAAACACAGATTCCGAAATCGAGGCTACAGCCAATCTACTATTAAGAAAGGATATGAACGCAGCAAATGTATGAGCCGGGTATCCCTTTTGAAACCCAAATTAAAACAACAGGATTCCAATAAAATAAGATTTATAGGCACGTACAATCAACAGTGGAATCAAGTGCGGGAAATCCTTCAAAAACATTGGTCTATTCTGATGATCGACCCTGATCTAAAACACAAATTGGGTCCAAAAGTGGAACTTACTAGCAGAAGAGCACCAAACCTAAGAGATAAGTTGGTGCACAGCCACTACACCATACCCAGTACAACAACATTTTTGTCTACTTTTGACAAAAAGGTTTTTTTTAAATGTGGTGGCTGTCCAGCTTGTAAGTTTACAAAACCAACATCCACTTTTAAGGATAGTAAAGGCATTAATGAATTCACCATCAAACAATTTCTTAATTGTAGATCAAAAGGAGTTATCTACTGCTTAATGTGTCCCTGTAACAAAATATATGTTAGTATGACAACAAGGGAAGTACGCTTTAGAATAATGGAGCATAGTAGAAATATTAAAAATGCGAAGAGGGACTTAGAATCTTTCAAAAAAATCACCATGGTGGCTAAACATTTTTTGCAGGAACATGAAGCGGACAATTCACTTCTTTCTGCATTTGCCATAGAGCGTGTCTCCCTGGGGATACGCGGGGGAGATTTCGAGAAAACACTCCTACAACACGAATGCAGGTGGATTGTCACACTAGGTTCAATGATCCCTGGTGGTCTTAATGACTATCTGGGTTTTTCTATGTTCCTATGATATAATCTGACATCTCTTCATTATCAAATGTTTCTGCTTTAAATGTATTTTTAAATACTCTTTTGTTTTTCCATTATAGGTGATACTGCAGAGTCTGCATGGAAACAATGAAGTAACAATTTATATCTGAATATTTTCTTTTATATATTTTTTTTTTTTTTTTTTTTATGGGGATCTTAGGTTTATGGGAATTAGGTTTTGATTGTTTTTTATCAGTAAATTATTAACAGTTTTGACAGTTTTCCCTTTATACAGACCTCTTTTTAGTTAATTATGCAGATTTATTTTTTATTCATTTTTTTTTTTTTTTTTTTATTCATCTGTTCCTTTATTGTTTCCCATATGCAGTGTTACTGATTTTGTCGAATTGGGTTTTGAGATGCTTTGGAAGATTTGTTTTAATCCTTGTCTTCTTTCCTCTATTATCATAGATCAAGTTATATCTAATATTCTTGCTGGTTATATCCTGTTCCTGCTGGGAATGCCAAAACCACTGTCTCAATATGGCACTACTCTCCTTCCATGTATAGGAATTTACCTACAAAAAATATTCTTCGGCTACAGGGGATATTCTCCAGGATGAAATTCGCCTTGCATATGTACCTAAAACCGTCTCATTGGGTGATTACCATGATGGGATTTAATGGACCAAAAATGTGATTAAGGATACTATCTCTACTTTTACAAATAGAATCCATGGACTGCTGTGGAATATTATATGTCTATGGGCATCTCTACTACTATTTGCCCATGTGTGAGGAACTTTCTCTGTAAAAACTGATCGATTATGATCAGAACCCATTTGAGGGCAATTTGCCTATTCAAAGATGGCGACCGCAGCCCGCAAATCCTACTGAGCATGTGCGAGAAGCATGGGAAACTTCTCATGCGATCTGAATAAGAGTGTGACGTCACTAAGGGCAAAATAGGCAAAACCACAACCAAGATGGCGGACTTGATCTTTAACCTGCCAATGCACATGTGTGGTGTGTAATATCCAAATCTCGCGGGATTACACACGGCTGTGGACCTTACAGAGACTCCATATTTAGCCCTAATCACATAGGGAATCTAAAACACCTGTTCAATATGTTTTTTTGGCGCGAATCTCTTGACTATCTGCTAGCTATTTAAATGCTCCTGTCACATAGCCTTAGTACCACTCGTGAGGAAGCCTTTGTGGGCGAAACGCGTTAGTGGGCTAATTTTAATTTTTGTAGTTGCTGACCCTGCCTGCCTTCAGTCTTATTTGGGACTATCAACATTGTCCAATATTCTGGACTTTATTTGTGGACTGTGCTGTGCGGATTGATGACTGCAGTGTTTCATTCTCAAGGAGCTGAGTATCTTTGTTCATTCATCTCTCCCTTTGTTTTTCCCATCTGTTTATATTTGTGTATTTGGGTCACTAAATGTATTATTTGACATATATTCCTTGTTATAGTATTATATAATTGTATTAGGCTTACCCTTGTGTATCTGACACTCTCACTGCTATCAGTACAGCACATATACTTTTTTCTGTGTATATTTTCTCAGCCTGAATTTTTTTTTTTTTTTCTTTCTTTTGATTCTCTATGTCTATTAGCCATTAACATCTTTTGTGACCGGTCGGTCTGTACTGCTGCACTGCGGGAAACAATCCTTTCCCTCAGTGAGCAAGGTTTCTCTTAGGGCATTGATTTTTTAGTTTTATTTTTTCTGGGTTTATTATACTGTGTTTTTGATTAATTTTCTGTGTCCACCAAATTTATTTTTTAGACAGGCAGGCTCATCAGTCAGTTGTTTGTATTTCTGTTATCTTTTGGATTTAATTAAAGTACCCTTTTTATTTTTGCAAATTATTGTCTGAGTGCTACTTTAGAGGTTCCTTTTTCTTCTGTGTTTATATATCTATACTTTTCCTCTAGCACCACCTACAGCTTATACTTTATTACTTTATTTCTGTTACAACTATATCAGTTATATTTTTCTGATTTAGGTAGGTTCATTTGACATTGCATTTATTTTTTTTGGAAGTGATGCGGTATTCACTTGTGTGTTTACAATATATATATATATATATATATATATATATATATATATATATATATATATATATATATATATATATATACACACAGTAGAGGCAGCGATTATTCTGACAAAAACCAGTGGCAATTCCCCAAAAGACCCAGGGACACCCAGGTACATTCTGAATACATGCCTTAAACTTTCCTTAAACTAGCCCCAGCATTTCTGCATTGATTAATGGCCTATCAGATTAACAGCGGGGGTCCCTGGCAGTCCCATTCAAACTGAATTGGACTGCCAGGGATCCCTGCTGTGTTAATCCTATGGGTCGTTAGTCAATGCAGAAATGCCTTAAATGTGCCTCAAACTAGCCCAGAACATACCCAGCACATACCCTGAATGTAACCCGGCTAGTTTAAAGCAAGTGTTAGAATAATCGTTGCCTCTACTGTATGTATATATATATATATATATATATATATATATATATATATATTTATATAACACCAATATACAAATAAATGTTGAAGGATTACATAAACATGCATAAATAAAAACATGAAATCTTAATCTGAAAATCACCACATTGCATCTTACAATTAAACCAGTAGCACTTTTAAAAATAAATGATAGCTCCTCTCCCAAGAAACCAGCACCTAGACAAATATATATCAAATGTCAAACAATTGCATTTGAGTGTATACATGATGCAATTAATCTGTGCATCATGTAACACTATGCAAAATCAATTTCAACATAAAATACACTATGAACAACAACATACAATGCCATCCACAAAATCAAATACAAATTAAGCAAGTAAATATAAATAAATTTACCATCAATCAATTAATCAATTTCCTAAATCAATTACAATTCAATCCAAATCAATTATACAATTCACTATTCAATTCCTAAATCAAAACCATAGAGAAATAATCCATTATTACAAAGCAAGCCCATGAAATATACTACAGCAAAGACCATTACAAATTACATGTAACTAAATAAAAATTAAATTACACACACCAATGTATAAATAAAGCAGCTAGATACATTTTAAATACATGAAAAGAACATAAACATTAGCAAAGCAATCATTTATTATCCCTGTATGTCTATCCATATAGATACACAACATACAGGGGCAATAAAAGAGCATAAAAAACAATGCATTTACATCAAAAAATCACGTACAATACACCCATTCAGTATTCCTAAATGTATGTATATCCATAGGGACATAGATCAATTCAGGGGCATTAAAAAGAAGAAAAAAAATACACATTAAAAAAAATCAAAAAAACCTGTAAAATTAAAATAATATACTTTTCTTTACTTACCATTAGATGGCCGACACAGCGAAATCCAGTGGAACCGGAAGCACTCGAACCAATCCACAGGTAACCATAAAATAATAAACCCTTACAATCCACAACGGTGTCTTCTTTCTTCTATTTGTAATCCATTTCGTCAAAGGGGGTCTTCATCTGTATTCTTTATTCTTCTTTCTTCTGTCTTCTTCCAGGTCTTCTTCTCTTCTAGCGCCACGCCCTGGTCTACTTCTATCTGTAGGAGGTCCGTCCTCCTCGGCATCTGGCTTCAAAATGAGATGACATAGGTTTTTATAGGCCTACTGTATGACGTCACATTTTCGTCAAATGGTTCCTACGGCCCTGAGCTTCATTTGCCTTTAAGTTGACGTCATCTAAAGAAAAATGGCCACCAACACATGGTACGGTAAATCAGAGCGTGGAAACGAAATCCCAACTCTGATTGGCTGAAGCAAAGCCTCTGTCGGCCATCTTTGTTTTGATGACGTCATCTTAAAGATAATTGAAGCTCAGACATTCTGATTGGCTGGCTTCATTCCCTTTAAATGACGTCATCAATTTTTTTATTTTTATTAATTCACATGTTTTTCACGGCCCAATCGGGGCCATGGGAACCATTTGACGAAAATGTGACGTCATAGGCCTATAAAAGCCTATGTCGTCTCATTTTGAAGCCAGGCGCTGAGGAGGACGGACCTCTTACAGATAGAAGAGGACCAAGGCGTGGCGCTAGAAGAGAAGAAGACCCGGAAGAAGACAGAAGAAAGAAGAATAAAGAATACCGATGAAGGCCCCCTTTGACGAAATGGATTACAAATAGAAGAAAGAAGACACTGTTGTGGCTTGTAAGGGTTTTTATTTTATGGTTACCTATGGATTGGTTCCAGAGCTTCTGGGTCGCCTGGATTTCGGTGAGTGGGCATCTAATGGTAAGTAAACAAAAGAAAAGTATATTATTTTACTTTTACAGGTTTTTTTGATTTTTTATTCATGTGGTTTTTTTTTTATGTCCATTTAATGCCCCTGAATTTATGTATGTCCCTATGAATATACATACATACAGGGACACTGAATGGCTGTATTGTATTGGATTTTTGGACGTAATGTCATTGTTTTTTTTGCTCATTTATTGCCCCTGAATGTAATGTTTAGCTATTTTTGGTAAACATACAGGGAAAATAAATGATTGTATTGCAAATGTTTAATTATGTTTTTAACATGTATTTGGAAGCTTTGGTTAGGAATTGTTGCGTGTCATGTAATTGATATTTATTTACTTGTAGTACAGGCATACCCCGCATTAACGTACGCAATGGGACCGGAGCATGTATGTAAAGCGAAAATGTACTTAAAGTAAAGCACTACCTTTTTCCCACTTATCGATGCAAGTACTGTACTGCAATCATCATATACGTGTATAACTGATGTAAATAACGCATTTGTAACAGGCTCTATAATCTCCCCGCTGGGGCACAGCTTCGGTACAGATAGGGAGCCGGTATTGCTGTTCAGGACGTGCTGACAGGCGCATGTGCGTGCTGCCGTTTGCCTATTGGGCAACATGTCCTTACTCGCGAGTGTACTTAAAGTGAGTGTCCTTAAACCGGGGTATGCCTGTATATCATGATTTTTCTATAGTTTATTTCAGGGGCTTGCTTTTTAATAGTGGCTTATTGATGGTAGTTAGAATTGTATGATGGTGGTTATTTTGAAGTTGAATCTTTTTCTCAATGGTTTTGATTTAGGAATTGAATTGTATAATTGATTTGTATCGTATTGTAATTGGTTTTAGAAATTGATTCATTGATTGATGGTAAATGTATTTATGTTTACTTGCTTTGTTTGTATTTGATTTTGTGGATAGCATTGTATGTTGTTCATAGTTTATGTTATTTTGAACATTGATTTTGCATAGTGTTACATGATGCACAGATTAATTGCATCATGTACACACTAAAATGCAATTGTTTGACATTTGATATATATTTGTTTAGGTGCTGTTTTGTTGGGAGAGGAGATATCATGTATTTTTTCAAGTGCTGCTGGTTTAATTTCAAGATACAATGTGGTGATTTTAAGATTAAGATTCCATGTTTTTATTTATCCATGTTTATGTAATCCTTTAACATTTATTTGTATATTGGTGTTATATATATATATATATATATATACACAGTGTTCGACAAACCTATACATTTGCTCGCCCCGGGCGAGTGGATATAACCCCCGGGCGAGTAAATTTGGCCCAAGCAGCACACGTTTGGTACTAGGTGGCGAGTAGATTTTTTTGTGTGGCGAGTAGATTTTTTGGTGATTTGTCAACCACTGTATATACATATACATATACATATATATATATATATATATATATATATATATATATATATATATATATATATATATATAATATATATATATATATTATACCCACTGCACACATGAATGGGTGAAGGGTTGGTATCTGTGCAGGGTGGGTTAACCCCTTAATTACTATAGCGGTTATTAACCGATAAGGTGATTAAGGAGTTAACTGGCCTTTGAAAATATTTGAAATGTTTTTTTTGCCAACGGAGGACCTTTGATGACCGGAATGCCCATCTCATTGCCAGGGGGTAAGAAGAACTCTATTTATTTACTTTATTTATTATGTTCTATGTGTTTCATAATGGGCAAATAATCTATTATCCATATCTGGATAATAGTTATTTTGCACATTACTGTACTGTATGTATGTGTGTGTGTGTGTGGGGGGGTATTTATGTATTTAAATGTATAGGACAGGGTTGGTTCCTTAAGTCTGCGGGGACCTCTGGAGACCACCTGAGGTCTCCTCAGACTTTCCATGGGTACCAGGCTGGTGAACTCACGGGGGACACCTGCGGGGAAGAACCAGTGGACCTATCTGTGGGGGCACCACAGACCCATAGGGACCAACCGAGGGCCCACAGACACCCGTGGGAACCACCTGAGACCCCTCAGACACCTGTGAGTCTGACCCGGAGCCCCACAGACACCCAGGCCTACCCATGGAGACCCCATTGTGGCCCACAGTGAACCACGGAGACCATCTGGTGGACCACCGCACCTGGCAGGGACCACCTGTAGGCCTCCAGACCCTGTTTGAAACCTTTTGCTGGGCAATTATGAGGTCTACGGACACCCGGCAGGCCCACCGTGGGCCTGAGGTATTAACCCTCTATGTAAAAGAATAAATCAGGTATTTATGGGGGGGTACAGGGGGTGGGTTATGTATTATTTATTAAATATAGTGCTGTTTATTGTGTTTAACGGGGAGGGGGAAGTGAGTATTACCCCCAAGCCAGGCTGGGTAGGCCTCCTTGTGGGTAGTGAGTGGTTAGGCACAACATTGGTACTGCAGGCCCGCGGGGACCCAGAGACTCCTGCGGGGACTCCCGCGGGGACTCCAGGGACTCCCGCGGACACCCGGGTAGACCCCGGGATGGCCGTTGGAACCGCCAGACTCCCGCGGGACCCCCGCTTGGTCAGCCGGGGACACCCGCGGGACCATCGCGGGGTAAGCCGGGGACACCCACCGGCCTGTTGTATGGGTGTTGCGCCTTCAAAAATGTAAACAAAGAAATTTTCAGGTCCAGCTTTATTTATCACCTGCCTTTAGCTGGTGAGCTTTGTTCAGCGCAACTTTCAAGTACGATAAGTTTGCGTAGCTTAGTGAATCCCGCAGAAGGGCAGGATTCAGCGCAAACAGCTGATCGTACGAGCAAAGTTGGACTTTGCAAAATTTCCTGAAAAAAGTCTGTTTTAGAGCGCAAAGTGCCTGTTAGCGCGGCTCTGAGAATCGCGCTCGGCGGAACATCACGTTCTAAGAGCACTTTGCGCTCTTAAAACGACTTATCACAGCTTAGTGCATAGCCCCCAATATGTTTGAAGTGTTTATGCTTGTGTACGGTATTATGAGCTGGGGACTTCCAAGTCCAGGGTTCCGAGAGACCATTTGGCTACCACTCTTGGTGCCATCAAGTCTGCTCAGGTCCCAGACATGAAAGCCTCAGAGGTTGCCAAGTGTGAAATCCATTTGGGTACCGAGTTAGCCTCAAGTACTCACGTCCTGGGATGAATGGAGGTCTTCGGACCATCATTTGCTCCAACCGAGACTTTGAGGAGCCTAACTCAGCAGGTGGCTTCTGCATAACAAGTTGTTAGGATGTGCTCACCACAAACGAGACGGGACCGCGGTGCTGAGGTGGGATAGGAAATAACGCCACCCACAGCCACGAGGGCACGTCTTGATTGAAGAGTGGTCTGGGATTCCGGATCGGGGTAGGAGAGGTACGGTAGGTAGAGGGGCCGTTAGCCAAGTCCGGGGTAAGAGAGAGGGACGTTGTAGTTTACCGTAAGCCAGGATCGGGATGCCAGAGGTGCGGAGAGTCGTGTAGCTGTAAGCCGAGTTCGGGATGCCAGAGGTACAGGTAGACGTAGCGGAAGCCGGTTCAGTTCACGAGGAAGTCTGCGGAATAGACTAAGGAGGCAGAGAATGGTGAGAACAACTGGTTCTATGCTCAGCCAACGAGTCAGTGACTCTGCAGGGTATATATAGGAGAGAGGAACCAATAGCAGCGCAGCAAGGTAGGGGTGTGTGGAAAGGCCAGGTTACAGCAGGTATAGGTCCAGAAGGAGTCCCAGGGGAGGAGCCATAAAGCCCAGCAGCCTGGCTGAGTTTGGTGGTAGCCATCAAAAGAGGCGCTGTGCCTTTAAGAGGCGGGAGCTCCTCCGTGTGGCCGCGCCTCCGTGAGGCAGTGCCATCGGCTGCGTGCGCGGACCCACGCCCTGCTCTGAGAGCAGAAGAGGAAGGAAGATGTGCGCGCGCGCGCATAGAGGGAAAAGCTGACGGCGGCTTGCCTCCGGAGTCCACGTGTGCCGCGGGAGACCCAAATGGAGCTGCAGGTAAGTGAGGAGCACGCCGAGAGCGGCGTGGCTCCAGAATCCTCACAGTACCCCCCCCTTCAGGGGCGACCTCCGGGCGACCATGATAAGGCTTGGAAGGATTCTTGCGATGAAAAGCCTGTAGAAGACGAGGTGCGTGAAGATCCCGGTGAGGAATCCATGAACGCTCCTCTGGTCCGTACCCCTTCCAGTGAACCAAGTATTGTACTCCTCCTCTGGAAATTCTAGAATCCAGGACAAACTGCACCTCGTATTCCTGTTGACCTTGAATCATAATCGGACGTGGAGGAGAAGTTCTTCTGGAAAAGCGAGGACTCTGAAACACTGGTTTCAGTAAGGACACATGGAAGACCGAAGGTATCTTCATAGAAGGTGGAAGACATAGCTTGTAAGCCACAGGATTAATCCTCCTAAGTATGGTAAAGGGACCGAGGAACTTGGGAGCGAGCTTCATGGTAGGAACCTTCAAACGGATATTCCTGGACGAGAGCCATACCCTGTCTCCTGGGGCGAACTCCGGTACTTGACGTCGAAGTCGATCAGCCTGGAGTTTCTGTCTCCCTGTAGCGAGCTTCAAATTCTCCTGAATCTTAGACCATAAGACCCTCAGGCGAGAGACGTGCTTGTCCACTGCTGGCACCCCTGAGGAGAGAGAAGAGAAAGGTGACCGAGACGGATGAAATCCAAAGTTTATAAAAAATGGAGATTCTTGGGTAGAATCATTGCGAAGAGAGTTCAGAGCAAACTCGGCCCATGGAAGAAGATCCACCCAGTCCTCCTGTGTATCAGTTATAAAACATCGAAGGTATTGTTCCAGGTTTTGGTTGGCCCTCTCCGTCTGTCCATTGGTCTGTGGATGATACCCAGAAGAGAACTGAAGCGAAATCCCCAATTTCTGGGAAAAGGCACGCCAAAACCTCGACACGAATTGAGACCCACGATCCGAGACAATGGTAGAAGGTACTCCGTGAAGACGAAAAATCTCCTGAATGAAGACATCTGCCAGCCTGGGGGAATTTGGTAGACCCCTCAAAGGAACAAGGTGCGACTGTTTGGAAAAACGATCGATGACCACCAGAATGGTATTCTTTCCTTTGGACTCTGGAAGCTCTACAATAAAGTCCATAGAAATATGGCTCCAGGGACGGTCTGGAATGGGTAACGGAAGTAGAAGCCCAGCAGGTTTGACCCGAGGCACCTTGTTGCGAGCGCAAATATTACACGCCTTGACAAACTCCTCCACATCTTTAGCCCTCTCAGGCCACCAGAAGGTACGTTGAACCAGATCGTTGGTCTTCCGTATCCCTGGGTGTCCTGCTGATTTAGAGGAATGACACCACTCGAGAACCTTCTTGCGGTGTTGAGGTGCCGTGTAGAGTCTTCCCTCCGGAACCTTGAGTCCCTCAGGAATCCGTGACTGTTCGGATTGAATTTTGCCCATGATATCAAACGAATTAGCGGAGAGGATACAACTAGAAGGAATAATAGACTCCAGCTGCTCCTCAGACCTGTCCTCCGCCAGAAACTGTCGTGATAGGGCGTCCGCTTTTAGATTCTTGGAGCCAGGAATGAAGGAAATGAGAAAGTTAAATCGTGAAAAAAACAAAGCCCAGCGGGCTTGTCGAGCGTTCAAACGCCGTGCCCCTTCTAGGTAGAGGAGATTCTTATGATCCGTCAGAATGGTAATGGGTGTCTCAGTCCCCTCTAAGAAATGTCTCCACTCCTCTAAAGCCAACTTGATCGCTAAAAGCTCCCTATTCCCGACATCATAATTCCGTTCAGCGGACGAAAATTTCTTCGAGAAAAACGCACATGGATGCAGTCTGGCTAAGGGAGAAGTTCTCTGGGACAGAACAGCCCCAGCCCCAATGTCCGAAGCATCCACCTCCAAGGTAAATGGGAGTTTAGGATCTGGGTGGGTGAGGATGGGAGCAGACACAAAAGCCCTCTTAAGCAGATCAAACGCCCTTATGGCGGACTCCGACCAAGATGAAGGATCAGCACCCTTCTTGGTGAGGGCAGTTATGGGAGATACGGTGGACGAAAAATTGCGGATGAAACGTCGATAATAGTTTGCAAAACCTAAAAAACGTTGCACGGCTCTAAGAGTAGTCGGACGAGGCCAGTCCAGAATAGCCTTAAGTTTCTCTGGATCCATGTTAAAACCAGAGTCCGAGATGACGTAACCCAAAAATGCAACAGATTTGAGGTGGAACTGACATTTCTCCAGCTTCGCAAAAAGATGGTTCTCCCGAAGACGTAACAGTACTTGTTGAACATGTTTGATGTGTTCTTGAGTGGATTTAGAAAAAATGAGGATGTCATCCAAGTAAACAATAAGAAATGAGTTCAGAATGTCCCGAAAAATCTCGTTGACAAAATCCTGGAAAACTGCTGGTGCGTTGCACAAACCGAACGGCATAACCAGATATTCATAGTGGCCGTCATGAGTGTTAAAAGCAGTCTTCCACTCGTCCCCCTCTCGTATCCTTACTAAATTGTAGGCACCTCTTAGATCCAGTTTAGAAAAGATATTTGCTCCCTGGAGACGGTCGAAGAGCTCCGGAATCAAAGGCAGAGGATAGCGATTTTTACGAGTGATATTGTTCAAACCCTGGTAGTCTATGCATGGGCGGAGAGAGCCGTCCTTTTTTTTGACAAAGAAGAAGCCTGCTCCGACCGGGGAAGACGATTTTCTGATGAAACCCCTCTCTAAGTTCTCAGCGATGTAAGTGTTCATGGCTTTTGTCTCTGGGAGAGAGAGAGGATAGGATCTTGCCCTGGGAAGAGGTGCGCCCGGAAGTAGGTCGATAGGACAATCAAAAGAACGGTGTGGAGGTAGAATCTCGGAACGTGCCTTGTCGAAAACATCACGGAATTCCCAGTACTCAAAGGGTAAGGAGTTAATCTTCTCAGATAAGGTAGACAAACCACCAATTCTCTTGAAAATCTGGGTACAGGTCTTGGCACAAGAAGGAGCCCACTGGATAGGTTTCTGATCCGTCCAGTCGATGCGAGGATTATGAAGTTGAAGCCAAGGAAGACCCAAAATCAACTCAGCAGAAGGAGTGTGGATTACATCGAGGGTAATGATCTCCGTATGGACGTTGACGAATTGTAGAAGAAGAGGCACCGTCTGTAGAGTGATAAAAGCTGGTTTAAGCGGTCGACCGTCAATGGCCTCCAGTCCTACCGGCGTCCTCCTGTTGACCAAAGGGATATTGTTAAGTCTAGCAAAAGTCTCATCAATGAAATTACCTGCAGAACCAGAGTCAATGAACGCTTGTGCCGGAGTGTGAAACCCCTCTCCAGACAGTGTAATGGGCAAGGTTATCCTGGTGGGAAGGATGTTCTGGACGATGGGAGAAAGTGTCAATATTCCCAACGAAACTCTCCGGGATCTCATTGGGAGCTGGCGTTTCCCGGTGCGTGAGGACACTGGGGTACAGCGTGACCGGAATTGCCACAGTACATGCAAAGGCCGGCCTTGCGCCGACGCAGTTTCTCAGCAGGAGACAGCCTATTGCCTCCCAACTGCATGGGTTCTGGAATGTCCCCGGAAGGAGATAGCGGAGCCACGAAGGAGGGAGCAAGAGTTCTTGAAACCCGTATACGGACATGGGAACGCTCGTATTTCCGCTCCAGCAGACGCTGATCCACACGAATGGAGAGAGCGATCAACTCCTCCAGGTTAGTGGGACGATCTCGTGCAGCAAGCTCATCCTTTAGGGTCTCCGACAGACCTTGCCAGAATGCAGAAGATAGAGCCTCATCATTCCAACCTGTCTCAGCAGCAAGGGTGCGGAACTCCACTGCATACACGGCAACCGAACGATCTCCCTGGATTATGTGGTGAAGAGCAGAAGATGCCGTTAACCTCCGTGCGGGAGTATCGAAGACTCTTCGGAATTCCTCGACGAAGAGATCGATGTCCTGTGTGATGGCCCCCTGTCGTTCCCAAATGGGAGAGGTCCACGCCAGTGCCTGGTCGGTGAGAAGGGAGTAGATGTAACCAACCTTGGAGACAGAAGACACAAAGCGAGAGGGAGAGAAGTTAAATTGGACGAGACATTGGTTAATGAAACCCCGGCATCCTCGAGGATCCCCCGCATAGTGTCTGGGAGGCGGAATCCGTGGTTCCGGAGCAGACGCAGACGGAGGTGTCGGAGCAGGACTAGCCGGTACAGGAGCTGCCACGGGAGACAGTTGCTGAGAGAGGGTACGAAATTGAAGAGTAAGGGTATGGACGGTTTGCTGCAAGGTATCTGTCCGTTTATCTGCTTGGTCTAGGTAAGTCTCTAGTCTGGCAAACAGAGCAGTATGAGCGTTTAAAGTGCGCTCCACCTCAGCGGGGTCCATGTTTGTAGGGCTGAGCATAATGTTAGGATGTGCTCACCACAAACGAGACGGGACCGCGGTGCTGAGGTGGGATAGGAAATAACGCCACCCACAGCCACGAGGGCACGTCTTGATTGAAGAGTGGTCTGGGATTCCGGATCGGGGTAGGAGAGGCACGGTAGGTAGAGGGGCCGTTAGCCAAGTCCGGGGTAAGAGAGAGGGACGTTGTAGTTTACCGTAAGCCAGGATCGGGATGCCAGAGGTGCGGAGAGTCGTGTAGCTGTAAGCCGAGTTCGGGATGCCAGAGGTACAGGTAGACGTAGCGGAAGCCGGTTCAGTTCACGAGGAAGTCTGCGGAATAGACTAAGGAGGCAGAGAATGGTGAGAACAACTGGTTCTATGCTCAGCCAACGAGTCAGTGACTCTGCAGGGTATATATAGGAGAGAGGAACCAATAGCAGCGCAGCAAGGTAGGGGTGTGTGGAAAGGCCAGGTTACAGCAGGTATAGGTCCAGAAGGAGTCCCAGGGGAGGAGCCATAAAGCCCAGCAGCCTGGCTGAGTTTGGTGGTAGCCATCAAAAGAGGCGCTGTGCCTTTAAGAGGCGGGAGCTCCTCCGTGTGGCCGCGCCTCCGTGAGGCAGTGCCATCGGCTGCGTGCGCGGACCCACGCCCTGCTCTGAAAGCAGAAGAGGAAGGAAGATGTGCGCGCGCGCGCATAGAGGGAAAAGCTGACGGCGGCTTGCCTCCGGAGTCCACGTGTGCCGCGGGAGACCCAAATGGAGCTGCAGGTAAGTGAGGAGCACGCCGAGAGCGGCGTGGCTCCAGAATCCTCACACAAGTGCCAGGTTGGCGCATGCCTTTGTCAGATGCTGAATCCACGATTGCCCGGCTTCGGTAGACTGGCAGCGCTCTGATTGGCTGGTAAATTCTCCCACGCTTGGATTGGCTGTAGTATTTAAAGAATGAACTCTGAATTACTATAAGAAACCCTTAGCTTATCCGGAGCTCAGATTCTAAGCACCAGAACAGCAGTGGCAAATTTGAAACGACCAAAAGATGCTCTTGGAGAAATAGCAGCGAGCCGGCTTCAGAAATTTCAAGGGTCCCACTTTTCGGGGCCAAGTTCTGAGAATTGAACGTAGCGGTCGTGGCTAGGATTGCAAGCCGAAAACAGTTCCAGGATGTTTGGAACTTACTCCCGGTCAAGGGATTTCAGCTTCTCCGGAAGAAAGAGAGCGGTGGAGTCAGGAGCTTCATGCAGATTTGAGTTCCAGGACATTTGGGACCAAGTCCCGGTCAACTAAAAACATTGTTTTTGCCTATTTCAACCAGGAAAAGTTTGTTCTTTGCCCCAACCCCCCCCAGTAAGTGTGTCTCTCTCATGTATTTTATGTTTCATTGTGCTTAGCCTATTTTGCAAGTGCATAAATGACAATTTATTTTACCAACTTGTTTTGCTCAGTGTTATGATCCCGGTATAAAAGGTGTAAATTCCTGGTCTCTCATGACAATTACCCATAAAATATGTTTATTTATATGTACTTATATACACATACAATAGAAGTGATATTCAATGACCTCCGACCATCTGATCATTAGCAGATCAGTCTCCCAGTTAAATTAATTATTGAAAGATTCCAAGCTACACTAACCAGCAGAAATAGGTACAATAGGTACAGTTGGTTATAATACTGTCGGTGAAGCAATATTAAAATATAAGCACAAGTTTAATGACCTTGGTCTTTGGCCGCATGAAGGTCATTAGTTATTTTAGTGAGGGCTGTTTCAGTGGAGTGAGCCGTGCGGAAGCCAGACTGTAGAGAATATTGGAGAGAACAGGATGAAGTTATAGAATACAAGGCATTCAAGGAATTTAGAGGCAAAAGGCTCGAGGGAGATTGGATGATAATTAGAGAGACGGGTAGGGTCAATCTTACTGTTTTTCAATAAGGGTATAATATTATCTACTTTACATATTGTGCATTGTCGCCCTGTTAATCTCCCCTTTTGACTAACTGTAAGTCAATGCTACCATTCTACCCTCTCCCTCCTCTCAATCCTCCAAATTTCAAGGGCCATTAAACAATATATTGTGGGAGCAGACTTTTACCTCTTCCTCCTTAATCAAGCGTTTGGATAAAATCGTCTTAGAAGCTTTGCCATTTTACTTACTATTTATGATTGTAATTCATGGAAACTAGTAAAATGGCTGCCATTAAAAAATATGCGATATAAGCATTAGCTCATCAAACATAATGGCAACAGTAGATCTTGGATTTTACTGCACCATAACCTCCACTTATTTTTGTATATGGAGTTTGTGTCTTGTCATCCTTTTTTATACAGTACTTTAGGTTAATAGCTGTAGCCGTGACCCCTGATTAGCCCCGAAAGAGCGGGAGATTGCGCGTGTAGGGTTTTGCAAAAGCCCGCGAAGGAGGGGGAGCACAGTTGGTGGGAGAGAGAGTAGATCCTTGACCCAGCAGCCCCGTGGGGAGCATCATGGAGAGGAGGGGATAAAGGGAGGTGTTTGCACGCACGTGAGTTAGAGCGCGTGGGAGAGGAGAGGAGACGGAGTGTTGGAGTAGGGGAGGTTAAGCCGCCCCAGCGTATGCCGTGTGCCCCAGGCCCAGTTTAGCCCTGAGTCACCGTAGGGACGAGCGGAGTCAGGGATCGCCCTAGATAGGTTCCTGTTCACTACCATCTGTGTAATTGTATCAGGACAATCCTATTTGGCGTGAAGTCGGGGATCATACCCCGCAAGGTGTTACTAGTGGGATGGGATCGCCCTGGACCAGAGAGAGAGAGAACGGGAGGAAGGCTTCGACTTGCAGAGACCCTTTGTGAAGATCGTGGCAGATCCGAGTACTGGAGTGCTCGGCAGGTATTTCAGCAAGGGCCCCAATGGTACCATTCACTAATCAAAGACATAGTGGCTGCGCAGTCACCCATACACACACATAGAGACTATCTGTGTAATAACACGGTGTTGTTTGGGGAATTGGACACGGGGTGGGCTCACCCGGTGGCGGGTTCGGGGATTGTGGCGTCCGCCGTGGCGCATGAGTGTGGTAGCGTCCGCCGAGGTGTGAGTCGGTATTAAGCCCGCCGTGGATTGTTATGTTGGGTGGATTCGGGGGATGCTATTGTGTGTTCATATATCTGATCTTGGCCTAAGAGTAAAGGAAGTTGGTTACGGTAATTGGCTGTGTGTCAGTAATTATTGCTTAGACGTCCTGAGAAGACTCACTCCCCCGCTGGCGGGAGCTGTCGCAGGTGGAGGCGCTGCACCAGTGATACTAGTTGCGCATACCCCAGGCTCTCCGTGGCAGAGACTCAGACCCTGCGAGCCTACAGGTGATACAGCACAGAGTAGCAGCTTGCTAGCGATAGGAAGCAGGGCTACATTTGGAGGCACTGCTGAGATCTTAGACCTTGGGTGCCCCTCGAAGATAAATTGTTGCTACCATGGCCCTTCCTACCCGTCACGAGATACGCAATTGGGCCCGTCAAGTCCGCACACCTACCCGTCGTGCTGTAGCGCTGGCCCGAGTGCCCATGGCCTTGCCCTTAGAGACTTTACAGACCGCATTACGACAACTCCCCGGCTTTGCCAAAGCTCGCTTGGTAGATGTACTTGTAGACCGCGACTCAAATTGGAATACCTTGCTTGTGGACTGTCGGCGCGACCTGTTAGCGCTCGAGCCAGCCGTTCCCCAATGTTTGGCCCTGCCTGACGCCCCACCGGGCGGTAGTCTCTTTGTCTACCCTCTCCGGGACACCCCCGTACGTCCGCTACACAAAGATGACCCCACTCTTCCTTTTGCTTGTTATGCCTAGAGCGATGCCGGTAGTTGCCTATCCACCTCCAGTTACCCAGGGTCTAGCGCCTCTGCCGAGGCCGAAGAGCATAGTAATATGCTGCGGAAACTAACGGACAAAATAGACCAGTTATCTGCCCCCACTATTCTGCCGCCGCTGGTTGATGCGCTTACAATAGCCACTCATGTCCAGAACTACCAGAAGCTAAAAGCCTTCTCGGGAATCCTCTCCGTCCCCACCGGGGAAGACAGGGTAGAAACCTGGAAGGAACATACAAGGGGCGTAATGGAGGAATGGTCGTGCACCGATGTGGTGAAACGGCAGAGACTTATGGAATGCCTGCGGCCCCCGGCGGCCACTCTGATCGGCATACACCGCGAACAGTACCCCGAGTTAACCTCTCGCTTAATGATTGAGTTCCTGGTAGAAGCATATAGCGCGAAAGAAGATGATGGGCTTTCTGGGCTAAATACTATGCCGTAAATCAAAAAGAAGGGGAGAGCTGTCTGCCTATATCCACCAAGTGCAAATGTCTCTTGGGCCGTTATTGCATCATAAACATATGCTGCCTTCTCAGATGGATGAGTATCTACGTAAACAGTACCTCCGCGGATCTAGCCCTGTCCACCCCATAGCCAGTATGATTCGTGATCACCTCACGAGGGGCCCTCCCCCTTCGTTCATCCAACTCCTGCAGCAGGTGAAAGAGCACAAGACACATTTAATGTTGCACTCCCCTCCAAAGCCGAAAATAAGCAGCAGTGCTAAACCCAAAGGGCCCGTGACAAGAAGGAAGACCCCCCAGACAAGCAGGGTCCAGGAAAAACCCCTTATGCTGGCCGGTCATCACCCCCACTTGATCGACGCGGGGTCCATCGAGATATGTCGTGCTACAAATGTGGAAAAAGTTCCCGCTTCAAGCTATGGTGTGCGGGGTGTATGCGGCAGATAGCAATCGGGCCGTGACGCCCGCGGAAGGAGACGCAGCGGGGGGCGACAATAACCGGGTAGGACCGGTAGCGTTAATCCGGGTGCTCGTAGACGGGATCTACTCCTCCGCGCTACTAGACACGGGATCCCAGGTCACCATCATCTATCGGGGATTCTATGATCGGCATCTTCAAAAGCGGCCGCTACGGCCGGCTGAACACATCAAAGTGTGTGGGTTAAGCAATGACGACTACCCTACCGACGGCCTAGTGACTGTGGATCTAGAAATATAGCAACTCAACACGGGAAAAACTCACCCCATGAAGGTGGATGCCTTGGTGTGTCCAGAACCCCGGGATACCCCCAGGTACCCCATGATACTCGGCACCAATGCTGACATTGTGCAAGCAGTCATCCGGGCCTATCTACAGGAGACTAAAGAGCTCCCCATGTCCAGTCTACAGCTGCAATTGGTTCAAGCAGATCCAGCCCCGCCCCCTTCGTCTCCCGAAGACTATGGACTGCTATTCTGCGGAAGGAGAGGTCTGACCCGCTTATTCCCAGGAGAAACGCAAAGCGTTCCCACATGGTGTGCCTATGCCGAGCGGCTCGGCGAAGACCAACAGTTCTTGCTAGAAAGTACCCCTGAAGAGGATGTACGTAGAGGGTATCGGCTTATACCCGAATTTCGCCATTGGCGGGGGCCCATTCCTCATCGGATTGATGTGATGGTACAGAACCTGTCACCCTTCCCTCTGGCCATCGATGTGGGTCAGAGAATAGGGCGGATATATCCTGTCAGTTCGGTGGACGAAGCCGTACAAGTGAATGCGAACCGGGTGGAGAGGACCGGTACGGCTCTAAACTTCGACTTCGGTTCGTCCGCCTTGACAGACGCCTGGAAGAGACGGTTGCAGGTGCAGCTAGAGCAGAGACGATCCGTGTTCTCTACGGGGGAGATGGATGTGGGGTGTAGCCGCAATGCCCAACACACCATTTGAATGACAGATGAGAAGCCGTTCCGGGAGCGTTCTCGCCGACTCGCTCCCCGAGACGTGGAGGATGTGAGGGCCGCTATAAATTAAATGGAAGCCGCCGGGATTGTCAAGGAGTCCCGCAGTCCCTACGCCTCGCCCATAGTAGTCGTAAGAAAGAAAAATGGAACAGTGAGACTATATGTGGATTATCGGACGCTAACAATCGGACGGTGCCGGACCAGTATAATCTCCCCCGCATCGAAGAGATTCTGAACACTTTACATGGGAGCCAGTGGTTCAGCGTACTGGACCTGCGATCCGGGTATTACCAGGTCCCCATGAGCACCGAAGATCAGGAGAAGACCGCTTTCGTCTGCCCACTTGGGTTTTATCAATTCACCCGTATGCCCCAAGGCATATGCGGAGCACCCGCTACCTTCCAACGTTTAATGGAGAAGACGCTGGGGGATCTCAACCCCCGAGAATGCCTGGTGTACCTAGATGATATCATAGTCTTCGGGAAAACCCTGGAAGAGCATGAGAGTCGTCTTCTGAAGGTCCTGGATAGATTGTCGCAGGAAGGTCTCAAACTCTCCCTGGACAAATGCCGATTCTGCCAAACCTGTGACGTACGTAGGACACATAGTATCCGGTGAGGGGATTGCCACGGATCCTGCAAAGATAGAAGCTGTTGTTTACTGGCCCCGCCCGGAGAATGTAGGAGAGTTGCGCTCGTTCCTGGGATTTTGTGGCTATTATCGCAGATTTGTGGAGGGTACTCTCGCAGGGCCAAAGCCCTCAACAGCCTACTAAAAATCTACCCAGTGGAGTCGAACCAGAGATCCAATCCTGCACGACTACGTTCGGAGATAAATGGACTCCCGAGTGCGAACAGGCATTCCACGACCTGAAACAGAGCCTGACAGCGGCCCCCATTCTGGCCTATGCCAACCCCGACCAGCCCTACATTCTACATGTGGACGCCAGTCTGAGTGGCCTAGGCGCCGTGTTGCACCAGAATATCCTGAGGGGCTGCGACCCGTTGCATATATCAGCCGCAGTCTCACCGCTAGTGAACAGAATTATCTGGTGCACAAGCTTGAGTTTTTGGCGCTGAAGTGGACCATTGTGGACAAACTACGAGATTATCTGTATGGAGTGTCATTCGAAGAACGAACTGATAATAACCCCCTCAACTACATCATGACCTCGGCCAAACTGGATGCGGCCGGTCATCGCTGGTTGGCCGCGCTCTTCAATTACAACTTTACGCTGTAATACAAACCTGGGCCTCTGAACATTGGAGCGGATGCCTTGTCGCGGCGGCCGGGGTTGGCCCCTACTCCCGACGGAGAGCAGTGGGAAGAGATCCCGGGACCCGGGATACGAGCGCTCTGTTGCACCGCAGCCGTCATAGACGATCAAGTAGCCTTTTCAGAATTACGAGTGGCCGATTCACTGGGGTGCGATTCTACTGCTATACCTGAAGCCTATCGTGACCCAAGGGGGATGCATGTTGGTCACGACCAGATCATCGCCTGGGAGGACATGGTCCGGTACCAGGAACAAGACCCGGTCGCAGGGACTATCCGGAAAGCCCTTCGGCAAAACCGACGGGATCTGCTCCGCCAGGCTCCGGGGGATGTCGGAGGCATACTGATGTGGGAAGCTGACAAATTTGAAATTCATAACAAACTACTATACCGCGTGGTGGAGTATCATGACCATTCGGAACGCCGTCAACTGGTGTTACCGAAAAGACTGCAGTACTTAGCGTTGAAAGCTCTACATGATGATCACAGACATCTGGGGGTGGACAAGACTTTTGGACTGGTGAGGGATAGATTTTTTTGGCCAAGAATGAGAGAATCCGTGGAGCATCACTGTCGAAGGTGTGGGCGGTGCATCCAACGCAAGACTCTACCCACTCGAGCTGCCCCCATAGGCCACCTGAAAAGCACGGGACCTATGGATTTAGTCTGCATGGACTTCTTGTGTATTGAGCCCGACACCCATGGCATAGGAACGTGCTGGTCATCACCGATCATTACACCCGCTACGCCCAGGCCTTTCCAACCAAAGACCAAAAACCCATTACAGTCGCTAAGGTACTATGGGAGAAGTATTTTGTGCACTATGGACTCCCCCAGCACCTGCATTCTGACCAAGGGCGGGATTTTGAAAGTAGACTGATAAAAGAATTGCTGAATCTCCTGCACATCAAAAAGTCCCACACTACCCCGTACCAGCCTGAAGGGGATGCATTACCCGAATGTTTCAATCGCACTCTGCTAGACATGCTGGGCACTCTAACCAGGGGGGAAAAGACTAAGTGGAGTCGTCATGTGGAGACTCTGGTTCACGCCTACAATTGCACCCGACATGAATCTACCGGGTTCTCGCCATACTTCTTAATGTTCGGTCGTGAAGCCCGATTGCCCGTGGACATACAGTTAAGAGTCTCCACTGATGGAGTACACAATACTACCCATTTCCGCTATGTGCAAAGATTGCAAGAGAATCTACAGAAAGCCTATGGGCAGGCCGAGAAGTCGGCAGAAAAACTGAATGCCGGAAACAAAAGGCGATACGATCACAAAGTAAAGCATAGAGACATTAAGCCAGGTGACGCCGTACTGCTCCGCAACCTGGGAGTACCGGGTAAACATAAGTTGGCTGACCGATGGAGGGAGGGAGTGTACAAGGTGATTTCTCAAATGTCTGCTCTTCCAGTCTACCGTATCAAAAATTCGGAGGGTAGGGTAAAAACGTGGCATCGCAATCATCTACTGCCTATCCCGCGACTAGAGGAGGGGGAATCGGAGTGGCCGGCCTCTCTGCTTAATGGAGAAGTGTCCTCAGAGGTTGACGTAGAGGGCGGTGAAAGTATAAAAGGGACCTCTCAAAGGGACCTTCCAACTGGAGCATCTCCCGAAGGAGCGTCGGGTAAAGAGCTCAGCAATCAATCACCCCAGGCGGTGGCACCGGAAACCTCAATGTTAGACCCTCAGAGTCCGTGCTTCATCCCCAGTTCCGACCGATTCGAGAACACCAGCCCCTCAAGGGCAGAACCAAACACAGCTGAGTACGAACCTCACTCTCCACTAGGAGTGACCGCACCGGAATTAAGAAGGAGCCAGAGAAATGGACAACCTCCAATGAGGATGGCCTATGATCAGTTCGGGGCACCCCATTATGAGGCTCAGCAGTGGGCTCGCAGCCGGGTTCAATCTGTTATCATCATGTTCAGCGAAATGTATAAGTTGATATAGAGATCGATGTATTAGCATTTTTCATTATATAAAATGGTTATTGTTATTGTTGTCCAAGCGGGGTCATTGGATTCCACGGGGGGGAGGATGTAGCCGTGACCCCTGATTAGCCCCGAAAGAGCGGGACATTGCGCGAGTAGGGTTTTGCAAAAGCCTGCGAAGGAGGGGGAGCACAGTTGGCAGGAGAGAGAGTAGATCCTTGACCCAGCAGCCCCGCAGGGAGCGTCATTGAGAGGAGGGGATAAAGGGAGGTGTTTGCACGCACGTGAGTTAGAGCGCGTGGGAGAGGAGACGGAGTGTTGGAGTAGGGGAGGTTAAGCCGCCCCGGCGTATGCCGTGTGCCCCAGGCCCAGTTTAGCCCTGAGTCACCGTAGGGATGAGCGGAGTCAGGGATCGCCCTAGATAGGTTCCTGTTCACTACCATCTGTGTAATTGTATCAGGACAATCCTATTTGGCGTGAAGTCGGGGATCATACCCCGCAAAGTGTTACTAGTGTCCGGGTGGGATCGCCCTGGACCAGAGAGAGAGAGAGAACGGGAGGAAGGCTTCGACTTGCGGAGACCCTTTGTGAAGATCGTAGCAGATCCGAGTACTGGAGTGCTCGGCAGGTATTTCAGCAAGGGCCCCAACGGTACCATTCACTAATCCAAGATATAGTGGCTGCGCAGTCACCCATACACACACATAGAGACTATCTGTGAAGTAACGGGACGGTGTTGTTTGGGGAATTGGACACGGGGTGGGCTCACCCGGTGGCGATTTCGGCGATTGTGGCGTCCGCCGTGGCGCATGAGTGTGGTAGCATCCGCCGAGACGCGAGTCGGTATTAAGCCCGCCGTGGCTTGTTATGTTGGGTGGATTCGGGGGATGCTATTGTGTGTACATATATCTGATCTTGGCCTAAGAGTAAAGGAAGTTGGTTACGGTAATTGGCTGTGTGTCAGTAATTATTGCTTAGACGTCCTGCGAAGACTAACTCCCCCGCTGGCGGGAGCTGTCACAGGTGGAGGCGCTGCACCAGTGATACTAGTTGCGCATACCCCAGGCTCTCCGTGGCAGAGACTCAGACCCTGCGAGCCTACAGGTGATACAGCACAGAGTAGCAGCTTGCTAGCGATAGGAAGCAGGGCTGCATAGCCATTAAGCATTAAGCCATTAGTTGTGAGATTGTCTACTTGCTGTGTCATTTGTTGTCACCTCTCTATGAAACAAGTCCCCACTAGAGGTTTTGAGCAATTTCATCCGAATATTATAATTCACTATATACAGTATACTTTATTCAAAATTTCACTGAATTACTATAATCACATGATTACTTACTGTATATTGTGTGGAAGCACAACTCAATACCACTTTTGGTGTTAGAGCTCTCTAATGAAAACATCAGTATTGCTCAACACATTATTGATAACGCACAATAGAGCAAAATGTGTAGGTGAATTTCCACCTCTAGTCATCCATATGAGTAAATAAATTCATTTTTATGAAAGTTACAGATGCAGCGGCCGTTATTCGAACAAATCACGGAGCCGTTTTCGTTTGTGCTGCTGTACTTCACGCGGCATTAACGCGGCCAATCGCCCCAGGCACACGTGTTAATCGCGGTTGTTTTTTTGAATTTCATGGATTCTGTTTCTTTGTGTGCAATGAAATGAATGAATTGTAATGTGTACAGTACTGTGCTACTGTGTTAATTTCAGATGTTTAAAAACCAGAACACTTAAAGGCCATTTTCTGCACTCGCGTCTTAAGGCGATAAGGTTGGAAGAAATCACGCGGCATGACGTGGGTATTCCGAGGTTTACAACGCGTGATGTGTTTGAATAACGGCCGCTGCATCTGTACCCCTTGATCATTATATTTTTGTCTGCTGCTCTAGTTGTGCTCTGTTTTTCAGTCAGTTGCTGTAAGGTCCGGGGGAACACCTCTCTCTAAAGGGGTTCCTTCTGCGACTTTACTTACCCCCGCTCCAGCTCTGCCTCCTCGCAGCCACGGGCGGGATCTTCCTGCTCCTCCGCTTCCCACGGCGGCTACTGATCTCGTGCATGCGCGCGCACGGCTGAGGACCTTTATGTCCTCCCTCAGCTGAGGCCGCGCGCGCCTCTCCCGCGCGACGCACATGCCTGATGCATGTGCACCGCTCACAAGCTGCACATCTAGCGCAGCTGTGGTAAGTTTCTCCCTACCAATCCCTATCTTCCCTGGGGCCGCTCCCTCGTTTATCCCCCTCTCCCTATTGGTCCTTCCTCCTACTTATACCTTGCTCTTTGGCTGAGCATAGCTTTGTATGACCTGTGTTAACCACGGTCGTGCCTGCCTCAGTTCCTGTCTCTTTGTCTCCTTAGTGATCCCTTGTGTACCGAACCGGCTTGGCTGTGGATCCGCTCTGGACTTCTACATTTGGTTTGTATCCTGACCTCCTGGACTCCACGACCCCTTTACCTCGGTTTGCGGATTCCGACCTAACTCCCGGGTCTGGACCCTAGGCTCTCAGTACCACCTATCTTCTGGAACCTCCCTTCTCGTCTGGCGAGTATCTTACTTTATCTACAGTAGCGACATATCTTATTGAACTAAATACCGGCGGCATGCCGGGATCTGCCCCAGCTGCCGCCAGTAATGCACGCGCGCCGCCGCGTTCCCCCACTCACCCCCCCTCCTCCATCGCGCGCAATTTAAACACGCTTCCGGACCCCTGTACCCCTTCTGCTCTGCCACTCTGCTTCCCCGAACCCCCGCTTACCTTAATGTCATCTCCAGGGGTGTCGGGGAAGCCTGGGGAAGCCGGGGAAGACGGGGAAGCCGGGCGCGCATGTGACTGTGACGTCACAGTGCGCCGCCACGCGCCGCGGTTACCCGCTTCCCAGCCACATACAGCCAGCGGCTTTTGCTCGAATAAGAGCTGCCGCTGCTGTAATACTCCCAGATGGTTCCAGATGCCTATTTTCCACTTTCCAGGCGTGTCCCCGTAGTTGTGGGTGCAGTTTGTTACCCATCTCACCTCAGTTTCGGGGTCCGTCCTTGTCCGTGGTGAGCACAGCGTAATATTATGCTCAGCCCTACAGACATGGACCCCGAAGAGGTTGAGCAACCAAGCCCCATGCAGCGACTTCTCCAGCTAGAGGCGCAGCTTGCCTCCATGACGCAGGAGCTCTCTAGACTCCCCACGTTGCAGCATTCCCCAGGCTCCTCTGCCATGGCAGCTGCGGCGTTTCCCTCCCCGGGCCTTCCCGTGGCTGTGGATCCTTGTCTCCCGGCTTCCAACCGCTATGCAGGGGATCCCCATGAGTGCAGAGAGTTTCTTAATCAGTGCGAGATGCAATTTGAATGATCTCCTTCGCGCTTCCCCACTGCACGTTCAAAGGTGGCCTATATTATGTCTCTCTTGAACGGAAAGGCCCTAGCCTAGGCATCCCCCATCTGGGAGCGGGAGCCTGCCATGACGCATGACTATTCTCGATTTCTTCGAGAATTCAGGCAAGTATTTGATACCCCTGTCGCCAAATTACGTCAGATTCTTCTCTCTTCCATAATTCCCAGGGTACTCGTCCTGTCGCCGAGTATGCTTTGGACTTCTGGACCATCGCGGCGGAGACCACCTGGAACGATGGTTCACTATCAGCAGCTTTTTGGCAGGGTCTGTCGGATGCCATCAAGGATGCTGGATGCCATCTGGAGAGACCCACCAGATTGGAGGATTTCATTGCGGTCTGCATCCGCGTGGACCAGCGGCTACGAGAGAGAAGACTTGAACGCGCTCTTCCTCGTACCACCTCCTCCCGGTCTTCCAGCCGCAGTCTCGTCCATTACGTTCCCCAACCCATGGATAAGCCCCAACCTATGCAGCTCGGAGGTCATCGGCTATCCGCGTCTGAGAGACAGCGCTGACGAGATGGTGGACTGTGCCATTACTGCGGTCATCCCGGTCATCTGCTGGTAAGCTGTCCTCTGTGACCGGGAAATGCCAGGACCCAATGAGGTATGAGAGGGTCTCGTTGGGTGTAGTTTCTTCTCCACTTTCTTCTTCTAAAGTACTTCCCAATCGTATAATGCTGCTTATTTCTCTGGCCTGGAATAACTCCCTGATCCCCGCTTCTCCATTTATAGATTCTGGATCTCAGGGGAATTTTATTGATCAGAATTTTGCCTATAGGAATGGGATTCCCTTCCGATCTAAGGCTGCTCCAGTTGGTCTGGAGGCCATAGACGGGCGTCCACTCCAACCAGCCTTTATTTCCCTGGAGACTTGTTCTCTATCCCTCTCCACAGAGGACGGTCACCAAGAGAAGATTATCTTGGACGTGATCCACACTCCATCGGTAGATGTAATTCTGGGACTCCCCTGGCTGCAACTTCATAACCCACTATTAGATTAGGTTAATAAAGAACCCATACGATGGAGCCCCCAGTGCCTTAAGACATGTCTTCCCCCCTAAATGGATGTTAGCCAGAGTGGAATTACCCGCAGAGTATAAAACTTCCCTTCCAACGGTCTACTGGGACCTGGCGGACGTTTTTGATAAGGTACGTTCTGAAGTGTTACCTCCCCATAGAGACTTTGACTGTCCTATTGAGCTCCTTACTGGTGCTACCTTACCCAAGAGCCGTTCTTACCCCCTATCCATACCCGAGACCAAGGCCATGACCGAGTATATCCAGGATAATTTGAGGAAGGGTTTCATCCGCAATTCTTCATCTCCAGCTGGAGCTGGATTTTTTTTTGTTAAGAAAAAGGATGGTTCCTTGCACCCCTGTATTGACTACAGAGGTCTTAAAAAAAATTACGAGCAAGAACCGTTACCCCCTGCCACTTATTTCCGAACTCTTCGAACGTTTACAGGGGGCAACAATTTTTCCAAACTTGATCTCCGTGGAGCCTATAACCTTGTCCGCATCCGTCAGGGCGACGAATGGAAGACCGACTTTAACACCCGGGATGGGCATTATGAATATCTAGTCATGCCTGGCGGTCTTCCAGGAGTTTGTCAATGAGATCTTCCGTGATCTCCTCGACAGCTTCGTTATCGTATATTGTACCTTGACGATATCTTTATTTTTTCCAAATCCCTTTCTGACCACATTCAACAAACCAAATTAGTCCTGTCCCGCTTTCGGGAGAACAAACTCTATGCTAAGCTAGAGAAATGTTCTATTCATCTTTCTTCCATTCCCTTTCTTGGATATATCATTTATAGCACTGGCTTCTCTATGGACCCAGTCAAACTCAAGGCTGTCTTAGAATGACCACAACCCACTTCCCTGAAAGCCATAAAGCGATTCTTGGGATTTGCGAATTACTATCGTAAATTCATCAAGAATTTTTCTTCTACCGTTGCCCCCATTACTGCCCTCACCAAAAAGGGAGCTAACACAGCAGTCTGGTCTCCTGTAGCTCTCCAAGCTTTCGACTCCCTCAAAAAATCTTTCGCTTCTGCTTCTATTTTGCGTCACCCTGACCCCAGGCTTCCCTTTACCCTAGAGGTAGACGCATCTGACATCGGTGCTGGCGCCATGCTCTCTCAGAGACAGTCCCCACAGGCCAAACTTCATCCCTGTGGGTTCTTTTTAAAAAAACAATTCTTCGACAGAACGGAACTATGACGTCGGAAACAGAGAGCTCCTGGCTATTAAACTCGCCCTTCAGGAATGGAGACATCTTCTGGAGTGAACGGAGACCCCCATTTTGATCTTTACTGATCATAAAAACTTACTTTACATTGAGAGTGCACGTCGCCTTGGGGAGCGTCAGGCTCGATGGTCTCTTTTTTCCCCTAGATTTAATTATCTCATATCTTACATTCCTGGTTCAAAGAATCAAAAGGCAGACGCACTTTCACGTCAATTCCTATTTGAGTGCAACCAAATGACTTGTACCGGCGCTAATAAACACCTTAATATAATTAAGTGCAATAAACAAATGCAATACTTAAAAGGGATGTGTATCCCAGAAGAACACGCTTCTCCACCTTCCAAGGAATATGTACAGATTCCTTACATGAGAAGACTTGATCCACAGGGGGGGGGGGGGGAAGGGAGCGGTATTCTCAGGAACACACCAAGAAATAAAAAATATAAACACAGTGATAGTGCAATATGTTAAGACAAGCGGAGAGTGGGTGAATCTTGGCTCTAATGCAATTCCTACTTACAGCATGTAAGATTTAAACAGGCAGTGGTCTGACTCTGTCAGGATGATGTTGGTGTGGGGTATACACAGAGAGGGGAACTTGATAGTAGTTAACTTCATGCGGGATAATCTCAAGGTATAACAGCTCAGGTTCACGTAGGATAATATGAAAGAAAGACGGACTATAGTATAGACCATAAAGTACAGATTTTTATCTCATCACGCAAGGTGCACAAACGTACTTACAATAAGTACTTGAAAGGTATTCCCGTAGCAGTTTCGTGAGACAGTAGAGGGCTTTTTGGCGATGGTGTGCTGGCTGGATAGCTTCCCTTCGCTTCCACCTCCCCGTCGCAGTATGGCGTCTGACGTCACTTCCGGCGGCACGGGGGATGACAACCGGTGGAGAGCGGGGGAGATGAATCTCAGCCGATCGCTGGTATAGGCAGCAGGCACCTCACACGTCTTCACTTGCAGCAGGGCTCTGGTGGACTAAAGGCTTGGCTCAACGCGTTTCGCTGTTCTCTAACAGCTTCCTCAGGAGCAGATGGTGTCCATTGAGAATTGTGGCTGTTATATACCCAAGTTAATTGGTATTTGATTGGAGGACAGGGTGTGTATACTAATTGATCACAAAGTTAACCCACAGGTTGCCACACAAGTGGCACATCACACTGTGGTTCAAAAATAAGGGCAAACACATATAAATAACATTGGTGAATTAAATTTTATTTTATTACAAAAAGAAATATTAAAAAAAGAAGAAAATGTTATATTAAAAAAGGGGGATATTAATCAAAAAAAAAAAAAAAAAAAGTGTTTAATAAAGAAATATATTTGTGTTTAAAATATATACTGATGCTTGTGGCAAATAACGACGGAAAAGAATGGAGGAGAGAGAGAAAGAAAAAACAAACAGGTTAATAAATGTTTATACAGCAATATCCTAAAATTATGTGATTTAAAAATATGTTCTTATAAAAATCTTTAAAAGTTAGTAAGAGGTTATTAAGAAGGCAAATGCAATGTATATAGTGTAATCAGGATAGAATATAAATTAGAAAATATGCATTAAGTGCAAACACACAAAAAAACACACAAAACAGTGAATAGCAATGCCACCAATGGAATAGAGAAGAATAGAACAAGATTATCAAAAATACTGTCTGTAAAAAAACACTGTATGTAAAAAAACACACTGTATGTAAAAATGGAAAGGTGGAGGGGAAGAAGTAGAGAAATCAGATCAAAAATGGAATAATTTCAAAATCAGCATTTAAGCCTTTGGGGATCAGTGTGTTCAATTTGTGAACCCAAAACATTTCTCTCTTGCTTAGGTCTAACTCTCTACTTCTTCCCCTCCAATGTGGTAGAACATTTTCTATTGCAGTAAATTTTAGGCCTTTGGGGTTTGAATTATGGCGTTCAGCAAAGTGCTTAGAAACACTATGTGTCAAAACTCCCCGTCGTATATTACTCAAATGCTCCAAGATCCTCGTTCGAATGGGTCTTGTGGTCTTCCCCACATATTGTAGCCCGCAAGGGCATGCTAATATGTAGATTACAAAATTTGTGTAACAGTTCATATATTGTTTAATTTTGAATGTTTCTTTGGTGTTATTGCAAATAAAGCTTCTTTTGTCTGTTTGTTTATATTCACATGCCTTGCACAGTGAGCAACCGTGGAAACCCTCAATTGGTTTCAGCCATCCTTTATCTTTTGAGGCTATTTTCTTCAAAGCACTAGGTGCCACCCTGTTTTTTATATTCTGGGCTTTTTTATAAATGATTTTATGGTACTCTGGTATTATTTCTTTGAGGAATTTGTCTGCTTTAAGAACATGCCAGTGTTTATTAATAATCTTATTTATATTACTTGCTTCTCTATTATATGTAGTTAAAAATGCTGTTTCAAAGATGTCAGTATTATTTTTCTCAATATTCTTTGCAACTAGAAGATCCTTTCTTTGTAATTGATTTGCCTTATCTAATGCTTTGTCCAATATCGTATTTCTATAGTCTATAGTTTAACCTGTTTGTTTTTTCTTTCTCTCTCTCCTCCATTCTTTTCCGTCGTTATTTGCCACAAGCATCAGTATATATTTTAAACACAAATATATTTCTTTATTAAACACTTTTTTTTTTTTTTTTTGATTAATATCCCCCTTTTTTAATATAACATTTTCTTCTTTTTTTAATATTTCTTTTTGTAATAAAATAAAATTTAATTCACCAATGTTATTTATATGTGTTTGCCCTTATTTTTGAACCACAGTGTGATGTGCCACTTGTGTGGCAACCTGTGGGTTAACTTTGTGATCAATTAGTATACACACCCTGTCCTCCAATCAAATACCAATTAACTTGGGTATATAACAGCCACAATTCTCAATGGACACCATCTGCTCCTGAGGAAGCTGTTAGAGAACAGCGAAACGCGTTGAGCCAAGCCTTTAGTCCACCAGAGCCCTGCTGCAAGTGAAGACGTGTGAGGTGCCTGCTGCCTATACCAGCGATCGGCTGAGATTCATCTCCCCCGCTCTCCACCGGTTGTCATCCCCCGTGCCGCCGGAAGTGACGTCAGACGCCATACTGCGACGGGGAGGTGGAAGCGAAGGGAAGCTATCCAGCCAGCACACCATCGCCAAAAAGCCCTCTACTGTCTCACGAAACTGCTACGGGAATACCTTTCAAGTACTTATTGTAAGTACGTTTGTGCACCTTGCGTGATGAGATAAAAATCTGTACTTTATGGTCTATACTATAGTCCGTCTTTCTTTCATATTATCCTACGTGAACCTGAGCTGTTATACCTTGAGATTATCCCGCATGAAGTTAACTACTATCAAGTTCCCCTCTCTGTGTATACCCCACACCGACATCATCCTGACAGAGTCAGACCACTGCCTGTTTAAGTCTTACATGCTGTAAGTAGGAATTGCATTAGAGCCAAGATTCACCCACTCTCCGCTTGTCTTAACATATTGCACTATCACTGTGTTTATATTTTTTATTTCTTGGTGTGTTCCTGAGAATACCGCTCCCTTCCCCCCCCCCTGTGGATCAATTCCTATTTGAGGACAATTCCGAAGTTATCTCCGAAACAATCTTACCCTCCAAATATATTGTTTCGGACAACTCTTTTGATCTCCTGGATCAGGTCATGGCAGCACAATCTAATCTTCCAAGGGGCATTAAGGTGCCGGTCGGCCGTCTGTATGCAGCTCCACGCTTCCTTAAAAAGATTCTTGAGTGGGGTCATTCTTCTAGGTCAGCCGGTCATCCAGGCATTAGCAGGACTTCTGACCTCATTGGTCGTACCTTTTGGTGGCCAACCATGTTTCAGAGTACGTAAAAACTTTCCAATCTGCGCCCAGGTTAAGACCGCTCGTAAAAAGCCGTATGGCCTTCTACAACCCCTCCCTATACCAGAACGCCCATGGAGTCATCTGTCCATTGACTTTGTGGTGGAACTTCCAACCTCTAAAGGGATGAACACCATTTTGGTTGTCGTGGATCGTTTTTCCAAGCAGGCCCATTTCATTCCTCTCAAAGGCCTACCCAATTCCCCTACCCTGGCAGACATTTTTGTTAAGGAAATATTCCGCATTCATGGAGTTCCTCTTTCCATCGTATCCGATCGAGGTACACAATTTGTCTCAAAATGTTGGCGAGCCTTCGCTCGCAAGATGGATATCACCCTCCATTTTTCGTCCGGTATCATCCCCAAACTAATGGGCAAACCGAGAGAACGAACCAGACTCTGGAGCAATACCTCCGATGCTTCATCGCAGACAGCCAAGACAATTGGTTAGATTTACTTCCGTGGGCAGAGTGTTACGCCGGTGCTGCCCGCAGACCAGACCCGTCCCTTCTACTGAGGTGAGGAAGGTATATGGGCACGCACCCGCAGCAAAAGGAGCGTGTCCGGAGTGTGGTATTTAGGCGTTGCCAGGCCAGGTGATGTTAGCTAGCAATACTTGCCGGTACCGGAGAAAGAGTGCCGTCGTCGTTGCCGTTTTAGCCAAGGTCAGGGATTGGAGAATTCCGGAAGGTCGTTGTCCAAGCAGGGGTCGAGAGCCAGAGAAGAACGTCCGCCAAGCCAAGTCGTAACCTGAGAGAATAAGAGAGAGAATGCCAGAGTAGTAATCCTAGTGGAAACTATGTCGAGCAATGAATGAGTGGGAGGACAGGCATTATAAAGTGTGGCTGACCAATCAGAGGTGGAGGCAGGCCTGGAGGAGTGCGTGGAGCTATCCTGGATAGGTCCACTTGATTGGCAGGCAGGTGAGGACTATTATTCTGGCAGGAGGTCCTATTAGTCTGCTGGGGCGTGGTTTCACTGCTAGAGCAGAGAATAAATTATCTTCAACCGGCGCGCGCTGTACACGCGCGAGGCCGGGGCACATGGCAGCCTCATGGGAGAGGGAAGAGCCAGCAGGAACGGGAGACTGCCGGGGACGGCGAGGGACCTCCAGGACAGCAGGAGGTAAGTGACGCCATCGAGGGGCACGCACCACGGCAGCGGGGGTTAACAAAGGTGAGGAGGGGCCAGGGCACGGGCGCCGGGATCCCAAACTCCTCACACAGAGTTCTCCCATAACTCTTTAAAGAACAGCTCCACGTGGAAATCCCCTTTTTTCATTAATTATGGTTTTCACCCGGGTTAGCTGCCCATCACCTTCCGGGGTTCCAGCGACCGATGACCGAATCAAGGATCTTCAGGAATCCTGGAAAAGGATCCAAGAAGCTTTGAGAAACGCAACCCATAGACAAAAGGCACAGGCAGATCGTCACCGTCGTCAGGCACCAGTTTTCAAACCAGGGGATAAGGTCTGGCTCTCCTCCAAAAACATTAGACTGAAGGCTCCAAGCCACAAGCTGGTTCCCAGGTTCTTGGGTCCATTCTCAGTAATAGAACAGATCAATCATGTGGCATATCGTCTGGAACTCCCTCCATCCATGAGGATACCCTCCGTATTCCACGTGTCACTGCTGAAACCTGTGTCCCAGAGTCCACGGTTCCATAGGACACCGATTGACCCTAAACCAGTCATAGTTCAGGGGCAGGAAGAGTTCGAAATTCAGTCTATTCTGGATTCCAGGAGGACGAGGGGTTTGGTACAATACCTGGTTCACTGGAAGGGCTTTGGTCCAGAGGAAAGATCTTGGGTACCCTACCATCAAATACATGCCCCCAGACTGCTGAGACTCTTTCACTCCAAATTTCCTTAAAAGCCATATTGGAGTCGTCCTGAGGCCGCTCCTCAAGGGGGCGGGGGGGTACTGTAAGGTCCGGGGGAACACCTCTCTCTAAAGGGGTTCCTCCCGCGACTTTACTTACCCCCGCTCCAGCTCTGCCTCCTCGCCGCCGCGGGCGGGATCTTCCTGCTCCTCCGCTTCCCACGGCGGCTACTGATCTCGTGCATGCGCGCGCACGGCTGAGGACCTTTATGTCCTCCCTCAGGAGGAGTTCCCGCCCCCAGCTGAGGCCGCGCGCGCCTCTCCCACGTGGCGCACAAGCCTGATGCGTGTGCACCGCTCACAAGCTGCACATCTAGCGCAGCTGTGGTAAGTTTCTCCCTACCAATCCCTATCTTTCCTGGGGCCGCTCCCTCGTTACTCCCCCTTTCCCTATTGGTCCTTCCTCCTACTTATACCTTGCTTAGCCATTCATTCTTTGGCTGAGCATAGCTTTGTATGACCTGTGTTAACCACGGTCGTGCCTGCCTCAGTTCCTGTCTCTTTGTCTCCTTAGTGATCCCTTGTGTACCGAACCGGCTTGGCTGTGGATCCGCTCTGGACTTCTACCCTTGGTTTGTATTCTGACCTCCTGGACTCCTCGACCCCTTTACCTCAGTTTGCGGATTCCGACCTAACTCCCGGCTCTGGACTCTAGGCTCTCGGTACCAACTATTTTCTGGAACCTCCCTTCTCGTCTGGCGAGTATCTTACTTTATCTTATACTCCCAGACGGTTCCAGACGCCTATTTTCCACTTTCCAGGCATGTCCCGTAGCTGTGGGTGCAGTTTGTTACCCATCTCACCTCAGTTTCGGGGTCCGTCCTTGTCCATGGTGAGCACAGCGTAACAGATGCTACTGGAACATGACAATATTAGTTTGCTTAATCAATGTGTTTTTTATCCATTCTCTCTTTTTTACATGCCTACTAAATACTAAAATCAGTTACCTGTCCACCACTGTAACAGTATACTGTACAGTGAACAGTTATTACAATGCAAACTTAACCCACACCATCTAAAATATATTTGTTATTGTGGGTAATAAATTGCAACCCCCCTCCTAAAGGGTTATTAGCAGGTTAGCAAATGCCTGGGTTGCTATGGGGATTCTGATGTCATGGAAGAGTATGTAGGTGAGAGAGAATATTCAAGGTTAGGTTCCTGGAGGACATGGGAGAGGAGTCTCAGGTATATAGAGCCATAAAGTAGTAGAACAGACCAGGCCCCTTTTATTTATTGTGTTGTTAGGGACAGTGCCTTTTAAGTTAGGATCTCAGAAGAAGGCTAATGGAGTCCAGCAGGTCCCAAAGATAGGAAAACGACAAACAATAGAGGGCCTCAGAAAAGAGGGCTTCCGAGTGTCGGCGGATCGGCTCTAACTGTGGCTCTGCAGTAACACTCATCTCAGTCTGTAAGGAAGTAGCAGTTCCCAAACAGGCCAAAAAGGTACAATTGGCAATTCCAAAGGACTAGCCAGGATCCCCATAATGGGCCTAGTGTAAATGGGGTAATACAGATGATTATTCCAAAGCAACAAAGGGTGGCTGGTCCTATACCAGTGAACCAACTAAGATGATATACCTTCCTCTGAGTGTTAAGTCAGAGCACTTATAGAAACACAGTACAGTATTTATGAATAACCATGCAAAACAGTACAACGTTGTTATGCGAGTGTGAGTGGTCCCTGTGCCTGGGGAAACAAATAGAAGACTGTTGTACTACAAAGGTTTCTGGTGCCCATTATTTTCCATCCTTGCTGCCTCATCGCCCAGCTGCCTGAATCCAGCACCGTGAGTCAAGGTAACCCATGCTGAGTAGCAAAACACCATACGTGATCTAATCTATCTATAAGATGGACAAGTAGGGTAACAAATGAAGGGTTTTATAGAAGCAGGGCATATGAAGGGATTGGCATGTACTGCAAAACATGTTCCAACATATTCCTGATTATATGCCATTCCGTTGACAGGTAATACCTTGTAAAGGTGATCTATGTAACTTGTACATAACATTTGGGTTAATCACTCCCTACAGAACTAATTAATGTCCGTCAAAAGCTTGTTCTTATTTTTGGGTTTTACTATGTACCTTTTGTGATGATGATTCTATTAGAGAATTGCAAATGTTCCTCCTAAAATCATCCTAAATTCAAATCAGTTCCTTTGATTTATCTGCGGATTAGTCTTAAAAAGGCAGATTTATATATTGTTTTCCTGTTACTGAAAATCCATCTGACGGAATTATAATAGGGGGAGGAGGAGTATATTAATAGTGGTAAATCTGAGAATCCGAGTAAAAAGTGGATAAAATCAGATGTCAGGTTCTTTAAAATTCCAGTATCTGAGTCCCATGAATGGATTTTAGAGTATCTGAGCAGGCTAAAGTGGATGAAATCCGACTTTGGATTTCAGTGTGCAGATCGGATTTGGCCTGAAAAGCCCATGAAAATTGATGTATCGAGTTATGACATGTTCGCCTATCTATAGATATCATTCCAATAGGGTTCATGTCTTGAAACTCAGTTGGTGTGCAGGAAAAATTCCAACCTTTCTCCATCATAAATGCTGCAGAAGCAGTGTGCTTGAGGTCATAGTCCTGAAACAAATGGTATTACAGTAGGATAACTTTCTAAAAATAAGCCTCTCCGAGCTGAGAGTAGCCGATTCCCTGGGATGACAGCCCACGGCACTCCCTGCGGCCTACTGCCATCAGACGGCATGTCCGTCACCCAAGATTATATCAGCAGCTGGAAAGAATTAATAAGGTATCAGATGCGAGATCCTGTGGCTAGAGCTATATGGCAAGCCCTTCAACAGAGGTGACGCGTGCTTCTACTGATACAGTCGCAGTCATCATGAGGGAATGGGACAAGTTCCGCATAGAACATGGTCTCCTTTACAGGATCGTTCTGTACAATAACCATCCCGATAGGAGACAGCTGGTACTGCCCCAATGCTTGGAGTACCAGGTTATATGATCACTGCAGGATGAGCACGGACATCTGGGTATAGAGAAGACCTTCGGCCTAGTGAGAGACCAATTCTTCTGGCCACAAATGAGGGAGTCCGTTGAACGCCATTGTCGGAAGTGCCTGAGGTGTAAGACACTGCCCAAACGTGCAGCCCCAATGGGTCACCTAAAAAGCACTGGTCCCATGGATCTAGTCTGCATGGACTTCTTGTGTATAAAGCCAGATCCAAGAGGCATCGGGAATGTGCTGGTGGTGACCGACCACTACACGCGGTATGCCCAAGGATTCCCTACAAAGATCAGAAGACGATAACAGTGGCTTAAGTGCTGTGGAAGAAATATTTCATCCACTACAATCTGCCGAATCGGATGCACTCTAACCAAGGAAGAGACTTCGAGAGCAAGCTTATCAAGGAGCTTCTCAACTTGTTCAACATCCAGAAGTCTAGGACTACACCATATCATCCAGAGGGAGACGCTCTTCTAGAGAGGTTTAACCGAACCCTACTCGACATGCTAGGCACCCAAAAGGGCTCCCAGAAAGCCGAATGGAGCAAGCATGTTGAAGCGCTGGTGCATGCGTACAACTGCACCAGGCATGAATCTACAGGGCTCACACCGTATTTCATCATGTTCGGGCAAGAGGCACAACTGCCTGTGGAGATCCGTCTCCGGCTATCTACCAATGGGTACCCAATATGACTCACTATAAATATTTGAAGCGACTCCAGGACAGCCTGCACCATGCATATCAATTGGCGGAAAAAGCCTCATCACAGATGAACGCATGCAACAAGCGGAGGTACTGCTGCGACACACTTTATTCGAGCAAATGCCCAGTTTGTACCTGGCAGATACCTGGAATGCGCCGCTCCTCACCTCTTGCATGCTGCGTTGCATTTGCCTTCCCAGCCACGGTTCATGCCTGGCTGACGGGGGCCTGATCTGCTAAATGATAATGATCAGGATTTAATAGGCTGCAATGCTTCGCGTGTCCACCAGATGGCATAAATTCATGAATTGTAATGCAGTATATATATATATATATATATATATATATATATATATATATATATATATATACTGTATAACAACAACCCCTATAAGCCCTAACATACACTACTGTACACATCCAGTACTGTATATGCACATACATAAATGATACTACTGTATGGGCGGCGGGGGCGAGATGTGTTTGCAGCAGAGAGAGATCCGCTGCTCTCTCTCTGCGCAAACATCCGCACATTAAAAATTATTTGAAATACATTTTTATTGATAGTGTAGATGTGCAGGGGGTCTCCGGAGCTGAACCGCGTTGGTTTCAGGTCTGGGAACCCCCTGCTCCCCGAGATACAGCCCCCTTTAGGGGGTGCCGGTATCCCTCTGCTTGGTTTAAAGGGCCCGACCACGTGATCGCGGCCTGTAAACCAAGCAGAGCAGAGGGATACCGGCACCCCCTAAATGGGCCTGTATCTCGGGGAGCAGGGGGTCCCCAGACCTGAAACCAGTGCGGTTCTGCTCTGGAGACCCTCTGCACATGTACACTATCAATAAAACACATACAGTATATACAGTAAATAAACACTCGTTCTTTACCTTAGCGGCTATGCGCTATGGTAAAGAAGCAGCATTTCTGTATTTTTAATAATATTGTACAGTGAGCAGGGGGTTCCCTGAGCCAGAAATCTAAACTCAGGGGACCCCCTGCTCCTGCACAATATTATTAAAAGTACAGAAATGCTGCTTCATTGCCATAGTGGATAGCCGCTAAGGCAATGAAGGGGTTAACCACCGTGCCCGCTTTATTGTGTGTAGTGGGGATGGGTGAGGGGGGTATTTGGCCCTTGGTGTGAGTTTAGGACTTGCGGGGGGGTTGCGGGTGCACTTAACCCCTTCACGACCGTAGCAGTTAATACCGCTACGGTCATGAAGGGGTTAAGCCCTCCCGCTACCCCCCCGCAAGCCCTAAAAAAGCACCGTTGGGGCTAATACCCCATTCACCCACCCCCGCTACCCACAATAAAAAAAATACACACACACAGCAGCCGCCAAAAAACAAATAAATAAATCTAAATTAATAAATAAATAAATGACAATAAATACATTTGAAATACATTTTTATTGATAGTGTAGATGTGCAGGGGGTCTCCGGAGCTGAACCGCGTTGGTTTCAGGTCTGGGAACCCCCTGCTCCCCGAGATACAGCCCCCTTTAGGGGGTGCCGGTATCCCTCTGCTTGGTTTAAAGGGCCCGACCACGTGATCGCGGCCTGTAAACCAAGCAGAGCAGAGGGATACCGGCACCCCCTAAAGGTGCCTGTATCTCGGGGAGCAGGGGGTCCCCAGACCTGAAACCAGTGCGGTTCTGCTCTGTAGACCCTCTGCAAATCTACACTATCAATAAAACACATACAGTATATACAGTAAATAAACACTCGTTCTTTACCTTAGCGGCTATGCGCTATGGTAAAGAAGCAGCATTTCTGTATTTTTAATAATATTGTACAGTGAGCAGGGGGTTCCCTGAGCCAGAAATCTAAACTCAGGGGACCCCCTGCTCCTGCACAATATTATTAAAATACAGAAATGCTGCTTCATTGCCATAGCGGATAGCCGCTAAGGCAATGAAGGGGTTAACCCACCGTGCCCGCTTTATTGTGTGTAGTGGGGATGGGTGAGGGGGGTATTTGGCCCTTGGTGTGAGTTTAGGACTTGTGGGGGGGTTGCGGGTGCACTTAACCCCTTCACGACCGTAGCAGTTAATACCGCTACGGTCATGAAGGGGTTAAGCCCTCCCGCTACCCCCCCCGCAAGCCCTAAACAAGCACCGTTGGGGCTAATACCCCATTCACCCACCCCCGCTACCCACAATAAAAAAAATACACACACACAGCAGCCGCCAAAAAATAAATAAATAAATAAATAAATCTAAATAAATAAATAAATACATGAAGAGAAATAAATATATACATGTATATATATACTGGATATATATACAGTATATATATATATAATAACAATCCCTATACATACCATGGTATACCATGTGTCAGGGGCTTGGGGGAGAAAGGATGTGACGTCAATGAAAACCTGTCACGTGGTACGGTAGCCAATCAGAGTAGGGATGGAGTTCCCACGCTCTGATTGGCTACCACACCATGTGAGGGCGGCCATGTACCTTTTCATGACGTCATCTTAAAGGCAATTGAAGCAAAGCCATTCTGATTGGCTGTGCTTTCATTCCCTTTAAGTGACGTCATCATTTTTTTTTTTGTCGGCCAAAACACATGGTTTTCACAGTCCAATCAGGACCATGGGAACCTAGACGCAAAATGTGACGTCATAGGCCTTTAAAAGTCTATGTCGTCTCATTTTGAAGCCAGACGCCGCGGAGGAAGGACCTCCGGGAAAGAAAGAAGACCAGGGCGTGGCCGCAGACGGGAGAAGACCCCGCCCCGCCCCGCTGGAAGGAGATAGAAGAAAGAAGAACACAGATGAAGATAGATTACAGATAGAAGACCCGTGGATTGGTTTGGATTTTTAGTTTAATGTTTATTATTTTCTGGTTTATTATTTTATGGGTTCCTGATCGTGGATTGGTTCGTGAGTAAGCTGCGCAACGGGAGTCGGTGGGGGCAAGTAATGGTAAGTGAACTACAGTAAAGAAATGTATTTTATTTAACTTGTTAATTTTTTCAAAAGGTTTTTTAACAAACATGTGTATTTTTTTTTTTTGTGGTATATCATTTCTTGCCACTGTATGTATGTATGTATATATGTCTAGAGAGATATATACATATAGTACAGTACAGGGTAAGAAATGATGTTGTTTTAAAAGCTGGATTAGATGTGTTTTAAATTATTTTGTGTATGCTGCTACAGTATGCTTTATTGTGAGTTTAAAGTATTTTAAAATTAGATAGATGTATTCCTTGGTATTGTATTGTGTGTTTGAGGAAGGTCAGGGATAGGCTTGGTTGTATATTTTTTCAAAGGCTTAATTGTTCTGCTCTAGGCGTGAATTTGTTAATGGTTTCATTGTTCTTGATGGGAGTGTGAATTGTTTAGGGATGTAAATAATGATTGCTAATTGATTTTTGTTTACTTGCTTTGATTAATTTGCAGAATGTATACTGTATGGTGCATACTAGATATTTAGGCATCATTTATATTGGAATGTAAGTTGTTTAATGGCTTTTCAGAGGTTTAGTGCTGATTTAGATTGAGAGATCAGTTATGAATATTAAAGGAAATTGATTTTAATTTAGTGTGTATGTATGCAGAAGTGTTTGGTTGTGAGACAGTGCTTTTGATAACCCTTCTACATTTATTTGTACTGTATATTGGTTTATCATGGGTGTGTATATAACGTGTGTATGTATATATATATATACTGTATATAACTCTCTCTCTTTCTCTCTGTCTCTCTGTATATATATACAGTATATATATATATATCCCTCTGCTCTGCTTGGTTTACAGGCCGCGATCACGTGATCGGGCCCTTTAAACCAAGCAGAGGGATACCGGCACCCCCTAAAGGGGGCTGTATCTCGGGGAGCAGGGGGTCCGCAGACCTGAAACCAACGCGGTTCATCTCCGGAGACCCCCTGCACATGTACACTATCAATAAAAATGTATTTCAAATGTATTTATTGTCATTTATTTATTTATTTATTTAGATTTATTTATTTATTTTTTGGCGGCTGCTGTGTGTGTGTATTTTTTTATTGTGGGTAGCGGGAGGGTGGGTGAATGGGGTATTAGCCCCAACGGTGCTTGTTTAGGGCTTGCGGGGGGGTAGCGGGAGGGCTTAACCCCTTCATGACCGTAGCGGTATTAACTGCTACGGTCGTGAAGGGGTTAAGTGCACCCGCAACCCCCCCGCAAGTCCTAAACTCACACCAAGGGCCAAATACCCCCCTCACCCATCCCCACTACACACAATAAAGCGGGCACGGTGGGTTAACCCCTTCATTGCCTTAGCGGCTATCCGCTATGGTAATGAAGCAGCATTTCTGTATTTTTAATAATATTGAGCAGGAGCAGGGGGGGTCCCTGAGCATTAATTTCTGGCTCAGGGAACCCCCTGCTCACTGTACAATATTATTAAAATACAGAAATGCTGCTTCTTTACCATAGCGCATAGCCGCTAAGGTAAAGAACGAGTGTTTATTTATACTGTATACTGTATGTGTTTTATTGATAGTGTACATGTGCAGAGGGTCTCCAGAGCAGAACCGCACTGGTTTCAGGTCTGGGGACCCCCTGCTCCCCGAGATACAGGCCCCTTTAGGGGGTGCCGGTATCCCTCTGCTCTGCTTGGTTTACAGGCCGCGATCACGTGGTCGGGCCCTTTAAACCAAGCAGAGGGATACCGGCACCCCCTAAAGGGGGCTGTATCTCGGGGAGCAGGGGGTTCCCAGACCTGAAACCAACGCGGTTCAGCTCCGGAGATCCCCTGCACATCTACACTATCAATAAAAATGTATTTCAAATGTATTTATTGTCATTTATTTATTTATTAATTTAGATTTATTTATTTATTTTTTGGCGGCTGCTGTGTGTGTGTATTTTTTTTATTGTGGGTAGCGGGGGTGGGTGAATGGGGTATTAGCCCCAACGGTGCTTTTTTAGGGCTTGCGGGGGGGTAGCGGGAGGGCTTAACCCCTTCATGACCGTAGCGGTATTAACTGCTACGGTCGTGAAGGGGTTAAGTGCACCCGCAACCCCCCCGCAAGTCCTAAACTCACACCAAGGGCCAAATACCCCCCTCACCCATCCCCACTACACACAATAAAGCGGGCACGGTGGGTTAACCCCTTCATTGCCTTAGCGGCTATCCGCTATGGCAATGAAGCAGCATTTCTGTACTTTTAATAATATTGTGCAGGAGCAGGGGGTCCCCTGAGTTTAGATTTCTGGCTCAGGGAACCCCCTGCTCACTGTACAATATTATTAAAAATACAGAAATGCTGCTTCTTTACCATAGCTCATAGCCGCTAAGGTAAAGAACAAGTGTTTATTTACTGTATATACTGTATGTGTTTTATTGATAGTGTACATGTGCAGAGGGTCTCCAGAGCAGAACCGCACTGGTTTCAGGTCTGGGGACCCCCTGCTCCCCGAGATACAGGCCCCTTTAGGGGGTGCCGGTATCCCTCTGCTCTGCTTGGTTTACAGGCCGCGATTACGTGGTCGGGCCCTTTAAACCAAGCAGAGGGATACCGGCACCCCCTATAGGGGGCTGTATCTCGGGGAGCAGGGGGTTCCCAGACCTGAAACCAACGCGGTTCAGCTCCCGAGACCCCCTGCACATCTACACTATAAATAAAAATGTATTTAAAATAATTTTTAATGTGTCGCTGTTTGCGCAGAGAGAGCAGCGGATCTCTCTCCGCTGCAAACACATCTCGCCCCCAGTATGTGCATATACAGTACTGTATGTGTACAGTACTGTATGTTAGGGGTTATAGGGGCTGTTGTTATACAGTATATATATATATATATATACAGTATATATACTGCATTACAATTCACTATAGGGGACGGCTTCAAGAGAACAGCTCGCAAGCGCCCTCATGTGTTTTTACACGGCATTGCAGTATTGTAGCTAGCCGGAATAAAATGCTTCAATCACTGCCAGGAAAATAACGCAATGCACTCGGGCAGAAAACAGTCACAAACCTCAATACACCCGAGTATACCCGAATTCGCGGGACTAGCCGAGCTCAAATAAAGTGTGTCGCCAGTGTATGACAACAAGGGCCGCGATAGGGAACTTCGGCCCGGAGATGCTGTTCTCCTATGCAACCCAGGGGTCCCTGTCAAATACAAGCTGGCTGACCGCTGGTGCAAGGAACCTTCGAAGTAGAATACCATATGCCAAACCTCCCTGTCTACCGCATATGACGCGGGTGGCAGGGTAAAGGTCTGGCACATAAATCACTTGTTTCCCATTCAACAAGTGGGAGAGAGTGACCCTGAACCAGAGACAATAGTAACGGCCAGTGAGCAAGAGGGGTCTAAAGAGCACTCAGATCCAACAGTTGAATCAAATCAGGATCCTATGGAGGGAACCTCCGCTGGTTAAAATGGAGAATGGTGGGCACCTCCCGAAGGAACAACAGGTAATGGGCCCGCGCCTCATGTCCCCTCACCAGTGGCTTCATCAAGCTGTCCACTTGACCCACGAAGCCTGAGTTTTGTCCACCAAAGAGACTTTGTAGAGACTGAGTTACCCCTTAGAAACAGGCCAAGGTACCAAGACTGTGATTGACTCTCCCAAGTGGGAGACACTGAAGAAGAGCCTCGCAGGAGCCAGCGAGTGAGACGCCCTCCTACTAGAGTGGCATATGATTCGTTAGGGGCACCCCATTATGAGTATCGGCAGTTGTCTCGGAGCAGGCTTGCTTCGGTTATAACCATTGTCACCGAAATGTTCAATTTGGTTTAGAGTCATGTATGTTGCGTTAAGTTGTATAATTGTTATGCATTTTCAATTATATAACTTCTGTGTGTTACGATGTTCCCAAGCGGGGACATTGGTTTCTCCACCAATGAGAGGATGTACAGTAGACAGATCCCCCTAGCCCCTTACTTCCGATGACTGCCGCTCCAGTAAATAAGGTTGTCAGGAACTCACCAGGTAAGGTATAAAAAGTTCTTTAATGACCTACATAAAAATGAACAAGGAAAGGAACAGAACTCCTCCTTCCACACGTTTCATGTCCACTATGGCGCTTTGTCAAGGAGTGTCACAAAGCGCCATAGTGGCCGTGAAATGTGTGGGAGGAGTTCTGTTCCTTTCCTTGTCCATTTTTATGTAGGTCATTAAAGCACTTTTTTATACCTTACCTGGTGAGTTCCTGACAACCTTCTTTACCAGAGCGGCAGTCACCTTAATCCCCCCTCCTTCTCTATCTGCGCACTTGGATCAACGGACGCCGACGGGAAAACCTGGGAGGGAGTCTTGAGTCTGCAAGCCGTGACCCCCTGGAGTAGGAGTGTGGAAGGAGAGGCAACGCTGTGACATTTGGTGAGCGCGAGGCTCCATACCACAGCCGGTCGGGTGAGACAGGGTAAGAAGCCTTTGTTCAACACTCAAGGAGATACACAGTCTGGCAGGACCCACCCACCTCCTGTAAGTACCCAGTTGTTCCCTTACCTTTCCTCATGTCTCCCCATCTCCCAGCACTATATTCACTACCCAGAACCAGCTCCAACTTTATTTTTGCTTAAAATTTTACCATCGCTGCCACTTACCTTAGAGCTGACACTCAGTTGATTTTTCTCAGTTAGTGGGAGCACTCCAGTGCTCCAGAGCTCAGAGGCGGACGCCGATACAGGTCACCGCCATTTTGTGATATCGTGCATGCTCAGTGAGCCCACAAGTTGCGGTGGCCATTTTGGAAAGGGCTACGCAGGGGAATTACATCTCCCAGCATGCTCTGGAAGATAGAGGCATGTGACGTGCAGCAGCTAATAGGGCTCCCAGGATCCCCTGCAGAGATATAGCTACATTTGGCATGCTCAGGGCCGCATGACAGTCGGAAGAGGACCAGTAACCAGAGAGGTAATGTCCAGGGCGTCGTGCTCCTCTGGATTAGGCCTTGGTTTGCCCCTTAGGCCTCAACCACGTGTAGCTTGTGGCTGCTGCAGGGAAGGCCCATAGATAGGGACGCTTCCCAGTAGCTTACAGTGGTAGTGTACCGGTGGAGGATGCCACATGGTGCGCACGGCCTGCGGTTTGGGACCAGACCACCGGCCCTCTACCAGAGACACATTTCATGCAGGAGATCCCTCCAGTGGCAGATGGAAAGGATCTGGTAGTTGCAGCGGTAGCTGCAGTCCGACTGATCAACACCTTCAGGTTGTCCTGATCTGGACTGAGACCAGGAGAGGTACCACATGGACCAACAGCCATACACACTGTGGGTAGCGCTACTCCACACACACACACACTTTGGGTGGGTCGTCTGTGGACACGAACTGGTTAAGTGCCCAGGCACCTCAGTACTTTGGGGTGTTCCACCAGGGTGGTGTTACTCTGGGGCAGAGTATTGTATGGTCATTGTTATATTTGGTGTGTGTCGTATGTCAGTAAATACTGTTGTTAAATACCGGTGTGTGTATTTACTGTATATATGGGGTTCCTGAGAGGTAATCCTATGGTGTAAGGATCTCTCCCAGGTGGAGGCGCTGTGTAACCATGAACACAATCACCCTGGGCTCCCAGAAGCGGAGAATCAGGCCTCCTGTACACCACTCAGGTAACGCACCACAGGCAGTTTCCCTAGACACAAGGGAAAGAGGGCTACAACTGTACAGTACAAAAAGTGTTAGTGATACAACACTTTTTTGCCTAATGTCTCTGAATCATAATCAGATACCTGAAAGCTATGCAATTCCCCTACACTGGCCATAACTCAGGCTGGATATGTGTGTGAAGAGCCAACATTGCCCTTTGTCTGTGTACAGTATGCTTCCAACTACAATCCATTAACACTTTTTGCCTCATTGCATGATTATTGTAATTGCTGTCCCTATAATTATTTTCACTATGGCTGGAAATACAACCAGAATCAAGGTCACTGGCATGTGTGGGTAGAGATTGTGTATATAGAGACCATACTGTATATAGAGTATATACAGTAAACAATATTTTCATAAATATAGCATATATCGAATTTACTTCTTATTCTTGTGTACATATTTCTTTATTATGGTAAAACACACAGCACTCATATGCATTGTACTGGGATAAAATAGGGGCATAGTGTATTCCAAAGCACTTTATTAAGCATTATTGTGCTGCACATGATATACTTGCCAGCGTCAACAGGTGCAAGAACATTGGCTACCTCTGTACAATAAAAGTACACTGTTAGTGTGTGTGTGTAAATATATATTCATACAGACTAAATAATTTGATCCTTTAACTGCAAGCAGCATCTAAATATAATTCATCATAAAACCCTGCTTTGCCAAAACAGTATGACGCTTCCCAACTCCTTTGACAGATGTAAGAACATGCATGAATTAAACATCTAAGATTACGCAACTGCAGACAATAGAGGTACCATCCTAAACAATAACATTGCGTGTGATCTTGCCATGCGATGGGTTTAATATACTGTACAGTATTTATATTTAGTCTGAATACCAAAGGGTAAAAGCCACTCAAACTATACACCAGCAGCATTGTTTTTTCCTTTTGCTGGTGTGGCCACCCATGTTTTCCGGTCATGGAATAAAAATGCTAATAGCGCCAAAAAAAAGGAGAAATTAAGTTTTCACCGCAAGAAGGAAATGAATAAAAATAGCCTGTTTTTTTACTGTGCTATTTATTCTGCATGTGGGCATTAGTCTGACTCTCAGTAGGCACTTAGCAGTCGGAAGAAAGAAAATACACTTCAAGAAAGAGGAAGTAAGTTGCATGTGTGGCATTGAGTGTGATGTCCCAAGAGCGGCTTTAATGTTTGTATCGTGCCAAACATAATTTGTTTACAATATGCCAAGTTTAAAGGCTTGACTGGGAACAGCTTAATTTTGCTACTTGTTCAGTACCAGGGACATCATTGTGATGTTTTAATACTTATTTATTCCAAACAGAAAATGCATATGCCGGTAATTATTTGAGGACCCCACGACCAAAAACCCCATCATAATTTAAAAGATGTATGAAAATGTCATGCAATATTCATGAAATAGTTTGATATTGGATTTTTACAAATATTATACTTTGTAAAAATATTGTGAAATTGACATTTGCAAATATTTTCTAAAATGCTGAGATTTGTTTAGGCGAATGTCAGCATTTTCAATAAATATATGTCTTTCACTAGTGATAATGCAAACACAATAGTAGTAGTACAGTAATACAGTAGCTGCAAATTTTTTCATGAATATGCCATAAAATACTGATTGCACCTTGTGAATAAGTTAACAGCTTGTTCTAGAAAGCAGAAATTACTCAAATGACAGAGTGCAATATATAATGGACTTTCTACAGATTATCAGTGGTAGCCAATACAGGTTCGATATTTCTCATTACTATTTTGGTCACTAGGAAGGTCTTTAAGGCTGCGGTCCCAGTCAGGACTGCAGTTCGAGCACCCGCATGGGGGGGGGGCGCGTGCACAGCGCTGCACCGCGATCTGCGGTCCTGGGAGAGAGGGAGCGTTTACGATGGGAGGGGGTGTGGCAGTGGGTTTGCAGGGGCGGGCGTGGCCATGATGTCACGCGGCTGGTTCGTCCTCATTGGCTGAACCGCCGGCAGGGGCGTGGCCAAGCCTCCATTGTAAACTCTGATCTCAAATTCCCCTGTCTCACTGAAAACCTGTCGCGCACAAGTGGGGAAATGTGCGCGACTCGGTAGTAACTGGGACCTGACTGGGTGGCGGAGCTTGAACGCACAGCGCACGCTAAGGCATGCGCTGTAGAAGGTACAAAGGCTGCGGTCCCAGTGACTGCTACAGTGCACGCTTTGGCGTGCGCTGTGCGTATAAGCACGGCCCCTCAATGGGGCTGGGCCCAGTAAGCACCTTCCCGCTGAAGGTGCAGCCGCGCCGTACTGCCAGGTTTTTGAAACTCAATGAAATTGAGTTTAGAACTTGCGACGGAGGTGTGACCACGCCCCCGCCGGCGGGTCACCCAATGAGGGCGAACCAGCCACGTAAGCTCATGGCCATGCCCCCGCAAAACCCCCACCACGCCCCCTCCAGTCGCAATCTCCCTCTCTCCCTGGAAGACCGCAGATCGCTGTTAGCGCTGTGCACGCGCCGCCCCCACGCCGGGCGCATGTGCCACAGTGCTGACTGGGACCTCACCCTTAGTGGTAAAGTGGGGCAGAAGCACAGATAAACTTTATGATTTGTCACAAGCTAATATGTTGAACGTGAAGTGTGTCCTTGCGAGCATTATAAACGGATGCGAATAAAGCTCTTGTTTGTACTAGAAAAGTTCCTGGCGCCCATCCTTATTCTATCTACATATTCACATCCAGCCGGCATCGAGCAAGCACCCTGAACCGGAATGAGAGACTGAGCAATGGAATGTATATACAGTAGTTCAACTCGATGAAAGTCCTTAAGAGCTGGGCAAGGCGGGTTACACTTGGAAATGAGTGAAACCCAAATGAAAACACTTACATTTACAGTAGGTTTGCAATGCGTTGCAGGCCACTCTGGTGCTAAAGGTGGTTTGTATGGATGGAGCCTAATATTCCAATACTGAGCAAAGGAATGAAAGTTGTACATCCACAGTCAAATAAGGTTTATTGGTACCCCTGCTACTTTGTATGAGCACACTGTTCCAATTTGTTTCAAAAGCATCATTTCTTTTTTGAGTAAAACACGCCTCCACTTAAGGGAGCATTGCAATACTTTGCAGGTAAACAAATTAAAATTATATACAATACATTTGTTAGACATGAAAATACAGAAGGAAGTGGTAAGTATTACACCCAAAACAGTGGTAAAGTAGATATACCCCTGAGTGTTGGTGGTAGCAAGTTTCCAGACCACTGAAGCTGCACATTAGAAGGCACGCCCACCCAGCGTAGGGTGCAGTACCCTGGCACTAAGAGATGTACCCACTACCCTGAGGGCCTGAGATCACAGCCAGTATCCCTCCACAGCTTCAAACGAGACTGCAGATAGTCAGGCCCTTGACAGTGCAAGGTTTTAAAAGCTTATACGGCCAACTTGAACTGAACCCAGGTGCAGGTCGTGCAAGATGGGTGTGATATGCTGAAAGCGAGAAACACGCCTCAGCATCCGAGCTGCAGCGTTCTGCACAAGCCGGAGCCTCCGCATCAGGCACACACTGGTAGTTTTCCATATAAGATATTCCTGTAGTCCAACCACGTAGACACAAAAGCATGGTCAGTGACTCTAGCTCCATAGATGACTGGAGTAGTAGCAAGCTCCGAAGCAGCCTCAAATAACACAAATAACAAAAAACAGGCAACAACTGAGGCCACTTAGGCTCACATGTTGACCATTGATTAGGGGTAGCTCACAAACCCCTTGTCCTATACCCAGGCATCTTGCCGAACCCATATGAAACAGAGCTTGTGACTTGAGTTAGGACTTCTAATCTTATAAACAATAAAGAAAGTGGGACATATTTAATAAGCAGTATTCTGCCTTAAGGCACCTTTGGTGCGGATTACATTGCAGCCTATTCAAATAAATGGACTGTAAGGTGTCTTCCTGTGCCAGAAGGTGTCTCCTGGCAGAAGACTGCTTAATAGCTATGCTTGTCTAGCACTGAAGAGGGTAAAGTGCTTTGTACAGATATAAGCACTCAATGAGAAGCAGAGCTCAAAACTACTGTAAGTACACTGTGATGGTGCTGGCCATCTGTTGCTTTAGCTCACACTGATAAACTGCTGTTTAGAATAACAGAGTTTGTGTGGATGATCCTGTGGAGTCTGACACATACCCCTTTCTTAAGGTGCCTTAGACTCGTCAACCAAATAACACTTTGTGTGTTGAAGGAAGAGTTTAATTTATTTAAAAATAAGCATTTCAATTGAGTATATGTCTTGCACTCTGGCAAATGGCACAGTGAATATTTTTGTCCTTGTTCTGTTTTATCATAGCCACCTTTATGCATATCCTTCATGTTCACGTGTGTGCATGTGCTTGTTTGTGTATATGTTTGGGTGTGTGTTCGTTCGTGTTCATCTGTTCCTTTTTTTTAACAATCCAGCAACAAATTTTATCCGTGTTTGGGTTTTTAAAAATCTACCAAGATTGTGTTCAATGATTGATTTCAATTAATCAAATCTAGATTATTTCAGAATCCAATCATCAGAAAGATTTTAGTGGGCAGGAAAAATGTTGTCAAAATGATCCACGAAATTCAGGGAAAGGGATTTGGATTGTTCCGCTCATCCATAATGCTTAAGCCTTTGCTTTATTGTCCTAACACCATTAAACACTACTGTATGTAACTGGGTTGAGGGCATTCAACTTTCATAGAATATCTTACTGTAGTTTGGTCTATTAAGCCTAAATATTAACGTAGTAGTCATATCCTTTATTGATGAACTCAGGAAGTAAACAGTCAAATCATCATCAGAGTTAATATAATCACTACATTTAGATTCATTCATTGGTTTTTCTGTGACTTTGACTTCTCACATAGGCGGTGGGATTTCCTATGTCACTGCTCATTCCTTTAAACTTCCTTGGGTCAAACAAAAATCACAATTCCCAGCTCTTTGCTGTGTAGAGCTGATTATCAGGGACAGCTCAATGACAATAATTCAACAGGAAAAGTAGTAAATGCAGCCTGCGTGTGGTTTTATGACACGAGATTTTCATGTCTCCCATGTGGTATATTATGTATAATCACTAGGTATCTGAGAGATACAGTACAAAAACTATATTTATGGTTAGGTCAAAAAAACACAGTGAAAACTATCAAATACACCAGTCCAAAATCAAAATAAAAGCACTTTGGCTTATGCTTTACAATTTATGAATCACAATAAAAGCATAACATTTTAAAGAGTTGTGGACATTTCCCTTACTTTAAATAATTTGAGTGCAAAACCACTTGCTATATTATAATTGCATAGTTACATAGTAGACGAGGTTGAAAAAAGACGTACGTCCATCAAGTTCAACCTATGCTAAATTTAGACAACAGATACTTTATCCTATATCTATACTTATTGATCCAGAGGAAGGCAAACAAAAAACCCCAGAGTCATATCATCCAATGATATCTCATAAGGGGAAAAATAAATTCCTTCCTGACTTCAAGCATTGGCACTCGGATTAATCTCTGGATCAACATCCTTCCCATGTTACTATTGTGTCCATTAGCCCACATTACTGTACATCTGTAGCAATAGCACTTTTATGAAAATGACAGATGTTGCCAGAAGTAAACGTACAGATGCAGCCACTTGTATCCAACCACTTGCCTGGGAAACTACTGTGGCTATCTTACAGTAAACAAAGTGAGATTTCTGTGAGATTCTGTAGCCAGAATAATGGCCTATCAGATTATCCCCTGCCTTTGAATGGAACTGCATGGACCCCTGCTGTGTTAATCCGATGGGCCACTAGTCAGGCTACAGAAATCTCACGGCATTTACTGTGAGATAGCCCAAGATTTTCCAGGGCAAGTGGTACGATACAGGTGGCTGCATCTTGTATGATGATTGTACTAAGTGGTACAATATTATTATTTTAATTATCTATGATTCCACTTCATATTTATTGAACAATGGCCTTATTTAGAAATCGTTTGTTTTTAAGTATAAATATTGTAATATATTTTCTAAAATATGGCCTAAATATTTACCACAATGCATAATAAACATAGCATTTCTTAGTTAGCAACAATATTACTACTTTCTTTTTTTAACCCACTTGCACAACTGGTGGTAGCTTGCAACATTGCAACCCCAGATAACACCACTCAGACTATAAAGCAATTTCCGTGGGATTTGTTGGTGCAGAATATAACATACAGATATAGTTAACCTAACTCTCCGCGGTACCGCAGCCACGGTGCTCACAGCTCTGGAGGATTACAGCAGTTGGGGGGCCATTTGTAAGCATGGACCCACCGCAGTAGACACCATCTCATGTTGGCAAAAAGATGCAGACTATTGTTGGTGATGTTAACGTTGTACCACTGACAGAGGAATTCTTCTGCAATCATGAATGATCCTTTACTCCTTAGTCAACAAATGAGTGGATCCAGATAACGGCCACCTTGCAGGGAAGGTTTATACATTGGAATTTAAATTTTTTTGGAACATTTGTTGCAATAAAAAAAACAATCAAAAAAAATCAGGAAGTACTAAATGACCTGAACATGTGCATCCTGAAGGGGAGGAAAGATAGACAATTCCAAAAAATAATAGTGAAAGAAAAAGAGGAATTATAGAACAAGCAGAATGGGTGGAATGCTCGGAGGAAATATGAGGACTTGATTCTACACTGGAACAGAATGGGATCCAGTATCAATGGCTCGCCCTACATTTAATACAAATGTTATTAATTCATGGTGTATGTATATGGTAATAGTTACACGTTTGAATAATATATATATATATATATATATATATATATATATATATTTATATATATATATATATATATAAACACACACACACATACACACACACATACACACAAACAATTTTAATTATTACTTTACATACATATACATACTGTGCAACCCAGGGCTGTTAAAAATGTCCCTGATACAGATGTCCCTTTATACAACAGAACATATCCCAGTGTAACTCAGACTATCACTTGGGAGAATAATGAAGCTTGTATTGTATGTATGTTCAGCTTTAGAAGTAATGCTTTTATAGATGTAGGGTCAATTCCTCTGATAGGGATAACATTATCTTTTAGAACTCAACCTACAAACGTGTTAACTAATGTTTTTACATTACATGATACATTTGTGAACCTAGCTGGGACCAGAGGTGGAAAAACCATTGTTGCTGTGGAGGTACTGGTGGATCACCGATTTTTTTTATTTGCACACCAGGAGGACCACTGCTTTTTTTTAAGTCACAAACATCCATCTATTTCCATTTCAAGTGAGGTCAATACTGCTTTGGTCCCATGTGAAGAATTTTTCAAAATCACTCACAGTACCACTATGCTGACACTATTCTGTGTGTGTAAAAAGAGAGGACAGATGACTTGGAACCCAATCCTACCTAGGATATCCTTCCATACCCGATTTTCCATGATAGCAATGCTGTTTGTTTTTTCTAATAACATCTACGTATGTGGCTCCCTGGATAAACTCAACAGCTCCAACTCCTGACAGATGATTATAATTAAGTGTTGGATCATTGAGTATCTGTTGGTAAACCTTCCACACTGGCACAGGAACCAATGGCTGCCCATCATCAGAGGGACAGTATGTAGAAAAGAAAGAGTCTTTCTTATATTATATTCAGCAACACATCTAACACTGCACCTCAAGAAAACACACATAATTTTCTGTGAGTTCCCAGAATGTATGACCTCTCTGAAACTTCTACAATCTCAGGAGGTTCGGACCTTGTTCAATTTCTTGTTTTCTTTAAAAATCTGGCTATATTGCATTGGGATGTGTGGTTAGAGTGGTTACATTCGCCAACCGACATACATAAACCATAACTTAAAGGTAACTCTTATTAAATCATCATATTAAGACTAATTAGCATTCTTTCCATTACAGAGCATAATAGAAGTGAAAGTTGCTGCCGTATTGCTACTTGCCAATACTGAGTTGTTGTAGCACTCCAACTGAGTCAACTTTCAGAGGCATTTTCCCAGATTCTCAGATAGTAGCAGGATATGCATCGAGAACTAAAACCACATTTATTGTCAATAGTGCTTCAAATGATCACTTTAGATCCAAATGAATGAGATGAAAATAAAATCATTTGTAGTTGATGGATGAAGATGAACTGTTTATAGGTTGAAATTGATGGACATATGTCTTTTTTCAACCTCATCAACTATGTAAAGATGTATGAATTTCCAGTGCAACTTAAGTGCCCACTCAACCTCTGGAAATTGACAATAGAAAAAGACAAACAGCAGATCGCATATGTTTGTAAAATTAACTAATCTCTGCCGCTAAACAATATTTCTTGGGATAACCGATAGTTGGAGTGGACAATACCATGATAAATCTTAGAAAGAGGAATTCAGTTATTCAGCTGTGTTTTACAGGGGTTGTCCAGATCACATACAGTACTTCCCACCATTACATGCAAATTGACTCTGTAGCTTTATAAAAATCAGTAGTATGTGTTAACACAAAAATCTTCAAAGAGAAAAACGGATTTGGAGGAATGTTGACATTTTTTGTGATGTCGCAGATTAGAAGTGACATGACCAAAATCAAGCACTTTTATAAAGCCGTCAAATCTTTCTGTGAAGCGGCATTGGAATATGCTAAGAGCCAGCTGTCTCTAGCAAATACAGTCCTGAAGAATGCTAGGTTTCTCCATTTTACACAAAGAGTCCCCTGAGCTCTGTGGAGGGGCGTACTTAATTGAAAGATCTTCTTTCCACCAAAATGACCTCCAAAATGGAAATGGTGACATGTGAGTTACTTGAGGACAATGATATATCTAATATAAGGAGAAAGGCTGTGGTGATAGTTGATCCCTCCAACTTAGAAACAGAAAACATCTTTTAATATCTCCAAAAGTAAAGCAGAGCATGGTTCACCGTTTACTATACTAGGTCAGGTTGCTCAACTAGTGTTAACTATGCCATATTCAAATGCTGCAGAAGAATGAACCAAAAAAAAAACCTTCAGGCCTAGTTTTGATCCAGAGGAAACTCTAGGAAGCAATTGACTTAAAAAATCACTAGCAAAGAGAGGATGGTTTCACAGCATATTAATTAGGATCTCGCAATTTGAGGTAATCTATGCAGAAACAAAAGGCATTTATTCTATCATATAGTCAAGGACATATTAACAAAAATGTCAAAACTGTAAAATGTTCAGAACTTAGGTTGAGCATCTTTAGTTGTAGCCAATATTTTATTTGAAGGTCTAATAAAGTGTTTCAGGGTGTTTCATGGTTTCATGTAAAATGATAATATCAGAGCATGCTTGATTTAAATAGGTTGCTTACAGTACATAATAGGAGAAAATGCTAGTCCTATTTCATTTGAATAAAGCCTAACTTCAGTCTCTAGTACTGGGGAGGGACTTCAGGTCATATTGAATATAGTCTACAGTTGTGGCCTTAGTCTATTATGTAAAGTACTGACAAACGCCGGCACTGTTTCTTTGTAGAACATGTTGATAGCTTGAATATCCTGTTGCTGTGCCCTGAACATTTTTTTCTAACGGACATAGACATCCTGTAAGCCATTCAAGTACAACACTTGTATAATGAAGGTGGGAGCATATTACATGGCAAGAACATTTTAGACGTGTATACTCGGCACTTACTTAAATATGCTATACCCTCAAATATCTCTAAAAAGATGACTGTTTAGCAAGAGGAAGTCTTCCCTCTATACTATCAAAACGTAAAGAAACCCACAAAAAAATGACAGCATTATACAGACCACTGCACTCAGACAGGGACCTCATTGCAAGTGTTACCCCTCCTCACCCACCACACCCCCTATTGGTTTACTGGCATTGTCTCCCTCCATTCCTCCTGTCAGCAGCTGCGGGTGTTAAGCCCGGGGGGGGGGGGGGAGAGCTGGTAACATGATGGAGACGGAGGCTATATGTAGTACATGTGCTGGGTGTCAGGCCTCTTCCCACGTGGCCCAGTGGAGGGAGAGAATCCCCACCCTCCCTATGTTTAGCTTTTATAATTGTGATGTTACTGTTTTGACATTTTGAATTAAAAAAAAAAAAAAAAAGAGGGGGGGGGGGGTAATTATATGTATTTCATAGGTATGTCACAACAGTAGGCGTCTGGTGGGCCTGCCAGGCTCTGAGTGAATAAGGGGAATAAAGATAGGAGAGGGAGTGGTTCAATGAGTAAAGACACTGACTGGCACTGAGAGTTTGAAGCAGGGGAGCCTGGTTCAATTCCCGGTGTCAGCTCCTTGTGACCTTGGGCAAGTCACTTTATCTCCTTGTGCCTCAGGCACCAAAACCATAGATTGTAAGCTCCACGGGGCAGGGACCTGTGCCTGCAAAATGTCTCTGTAAAGCGCTGTGTATAATTAGCAGCGCTATACAGTACAAGAACATGCTATTATTATTAATATGGCACCCTCATGGGGGCTGGTTGTATTAATTCTGCTATACCTGGTATGGATAGCAGCATGAGTCACAAGCCACGGGATCCCATTGGGCTGCCTGGCAGGTGGTAATGAAGAGTTGGGAAAATATAAATAAAGCTGGGGCACACACACACACACGTCACAATTTTCACAGAGGGGAAGAGAACATATGAGCTCCTAACACACCATGTCTCAAACAATAGTGGAGAAAGAAAAAAAAAATCAGTCCTGCAGGTGGCAGGTATGAGCAGCTGATGGGAACCTAAACAACAATCTTACATGTCAGATAACCTGACTCCAGAGGCGTTTCCTAAGCAGAGAAAGAAGACATACAGCCAGCACACTAGCAATTTTATTGGGACACACTTTTTAAGCTTTGGGAATTTGTGAGTACACACTGCACAGAATTTAAGACTCATCTTATACTGGTTGTGTTAACATATTGCACTATATTTTGTATGTGTTTTATTTTGCATACACCTGCGCTCCCCATTGTTACTGGACTATTGTCAGATTAGTCACCTGTTCCACTGATTATTGTTTGAGTTGATTGTCAGTTACGTCCTTTTCCCTCTTTAAGAGATACCGATACAAGCTATGAAGTAAACTGGATGTTATTGGCGGTTTGCTAATCAATTGTACAGTATACACTGAAAGCATTGTAAAATTAAAACTTAGATGTGGCCTGGGACCCCTGGGTCACCCTTCATCCCCTTACCTGCCGCTGCGGCTGCAACTGGGAGAGTGCGGGGAGGGTTGCGGGTGGCACGTGCCAGCGGCGGAGGTGACTGAGTCGCTGGCGGCTCCCTTTGCAGGGCGCCACCATCTTCAGTGCGGTCGCGCATGCGCAAAATGGTTTGCATGCGCAGAAGAGCCTGGCGCCATTACTACATAGTTTTGCATGGGGAACAACAACTCCCAGCAACTCCAGGGGCTGGGAAACACATGGCACTCCACAGCCAATAGGGCTGCAGTATTCCGCAGCTGAGAACTGCATACATTTGGCACGCTTGCACCACACTAGTGAGTCGGAGCTGGGACATCAGAGGGTAAGGGTGTAGGTGCAGGATGTCAGTAGGCCCCTGCACTAGGCCAGAGACCCCCATTATGCCCCAGCTAGGCCCCGACTCACAAGTAGCTTGTGGTTGCTTCAGGGAAGGCCCCTTAGATAGGGGCACTTCCCCAATTACTGTCTAGTGTCAGGAACAAAGTGAAGAAGCAGCACGGTGATTGCGGCCTGTGACCAGACTACCTCCCTGTGAGACTGAAAAGTGATATTATTCACACCGGAATTCACCCCACACGGAGGCAGACTCTATCGCGGATGACAATGTTGGATCAGACGGATCCTCTGTGTTAATCTGCATCACCCGGGTGCTGAAGCTTCCGTCAGGTATCCAACTAAGTGCACCAACACTTCACGGGATAGCGCTATCTCCTACACTTTGGGTTGGCCTTGACATTGGGAAAAGGGACATCAGGGTGTTGGTGCCTGGCACTCAATGTACTTTGGGGACACCTTGGTGGTATCAGGTTGGGGCCTATATTAATGTGTGATACAGGGTATCAATATTATTGTGTTCAGTAAAGGTGTTAGTATATACGAGTGTGTATATTATTGGTATTGTTCCTGAAAGGGGCTTATCCCACCCCGTTGGGATCCCTTGCAGGTGGAGGCGCTGTTAGCAGACGATACAGGTGCACACCAGGCTCCCAGCGGCAGAGATTCAGGCCCCCTGTTAGCCACAGGTAACACACCACACACACACACCGTAGCCGCCATATCTCCCATAGGGTGGGGGAAAGTGTGCTACATTTGGAGGCGCTTCTGACAGCTCAGACCTGGGGTGCAGTAAAAATGAGTCAAGACCAGAGCAACATGTTTTTACTGTCCAAACGAGAGGTCCGTGACTAGGCCTTGGGGCTTCACGAGAGTTCCTGCCACGTGCTCGCCGTGGGAGACACTCCCGCATATTCGCCCCCGCAAGACATATGCCAGTATCTCAACCAACTCCCCGGCTTAGCCAATGCACAGATCGTAGGTAACAAGTATGACACTACGCACTGGTGGAATATAGTCCTAGCGGCCGCCAGTCATGACCTATGTGAAGTTGGCGGCCCGAGGGCCCTGTATTTACCGGAAGCCCCGGCCACGGGCTTTCCAATGATCTACCCTGCTCTACCCGAGACATTTACCCCGAGACTCCCCATGGGCGCACCCTATCAGGCCTCCTGTGAGCCACAGGTAACGTACCACACACACCGTAACTGCCATATCTCCCATAGGGGGGGGAAAGTGCGCTACATAGAGATAAAACAAAAAAATAACATCAAGCAAAGATAGTAACACGTTTTAAACAATGAATGTTGTTAAATGCTCTGAAAATTGCTACTGTATTTTGCATTTTATTCTCTAATAAATATGGCACCCCTTGTGCCAGAGAAACAGCAATCTGGATTTCTTTTTGACTCGCAGGTAAAGCTTGTGACCGGATTACGCAGTCACACTCATTTTGGAACATTAAGGTTAATACCGCTTAACACAACTAATCCAAGTATAACTCCGAATTTTACAGTTTCCACAGGATTCAATGGCGCTGTATTCAAGAATGAGGGAAATCATTTACTAAGCCATGCTCCACCATAATGTATGTTCACCCGCATAGACATACTGTAATTGTTCCCATCTCCAAAACATGTTGAAAGGTTAGTTTCTTTGTTGTTAGGGTAATGGAATTTCAATTATATCCATCACCAAGGCAGCTGTCAACAGTTAAACAGCCTTTGTGGTGGCTTTCTACTTATTAAGTACAAAGAAGTCATCAAGACAAAGGGCAAAACATATTGGACTGTCAAACGTATGCACATACAATTCAAATGAAATTCAACTTATTTCATAGTCTAATGGGAGGGATTTTAAGAAACTTCATTGGAGAGCTGTTAGTGGATGTCGAGTAGTCTGGAGTCCCCTAAGGTCTTAAGGAACCACCAGTGGTCAAAGGACCAGTTTGATAAGCTATAGATATTTTGCCAAGAGACCACCCTTCGCAAGTAACAGTTGATATGCAGACTTGGACTGAGAAGAAGCATCTGCATACCTGAAAATAGCAGTTTGTTATTATGCCCTACAGTCAGTATATGCAACACAGAAAGTTATAATAATCACCATACCCAGTTGTTCTTGAAGCTTGCCATATGTCAAACTAAATGCACACCAGCCACTGACAGAAGCTATTTAATAGCCCTACATATTACATGTGTCTGGAGTCAAAAGTATTTTGCATAGAAAGGGGGGAATTCCGGAGCAACCGCAAAATGAATAGCATCCAAATATCAGCGCGGCAACCCTGGTGTGTGTAAATATATAAAAGGCTTTATATTGACATACCAAAAAAGGTAGTACAGTAGTATCCAGGAAAAAACACGTTTCACACCTGTTTGGCGCTTTCGCAAGGAGACTGCTACATTTTTGTATGTCAAAATAAAGCCTTTTATATTGTTCCACACACGCGCTAATTTTTGTATGTTATCCATTTTGCTGTTGCTCCAAATTTCCACCCTATTTCTTCACGTCATATTCCAAAACAGGAGGCACGCGACCAAGGGGGCTACGAGGAAGCCAAACCGCTGTTATGATCGGGTCGCCATGCATACGGCGGTTACCAGCATCACTTATTTCAATATTAGGAGGTAAGGTCATTTTACCTGGTCTCCAGGACCTGACCAAGTGTGCTAGAGTCATGGACCTCGGATTATATATCCCCCTATGATATGCAATCTTACATGATAATACATTTTGCAAGCCTACTCCGGACCGCACAACAGCAGACACTTTTTCAATCAAAAAAAAGTAATTTGGCCGTTTAAAGGCAAGAAACCCCTCACACATTTTTTTAGTTTTTATTAAACAGTTTATTGTTCTCCATAGAGGAAAGAAACATTCAATGTTATCCATCAACTGATATGAAGATACTGCCAAGACTAGCATTATCACTGCCACATGTAGTCCTAAATTATTTTTAATAAATTCACCTTTTAAACATCCCCTTCCTGTCCCTGCCACAGACAGAGCCTTAAATGACACAGGAGGTGACAGCTCGACAGCAGAGATGCAGAACACGACAGTACAGAGGAAAACCCTGACTTAGGATGCTTTAGCTTATTTTATTGATATATTCGAACACACACCTTACGGAAAACCAAAATTACAGTATCTTATATAGCTCTCTCATCATTTAGCACCCAAAATTCCTTCCCTAAATAGCTTATGGGCTCTCTAAGGATTATGGATACAACACACACAATCAAGGTCAGCAGGTAGTTGACAATAAATTAAAGGCCTCATGCAGACGTAAGGAAAAGAAACAAGCGCTAGAACCCTATTCCTATGATGTAATAATTCAATAGAAATCCTAGCAAATAAGGGATTTGATACAGTTGTCCTACACGAGCCACCGTAAGAACTCTAATCAAGACTGATGCGCCTAATCTATGAGACGCTCACCCGCGTGATTCAAGAACTACGCTCCTACGGAGGAAAGACCGCCACCCACCCAGCTAGTCCTCGGATACCATCTACAGTACCATGGATCAGGTGAAGGAAGTGTGCTGGATGTAGATACCGCGTGGAGGACAGAAGTCTAATTCTACCTGGGTCAAGTCTCCAGTAACACCAACCAGCAAGGGGAGAGTAATGGGGACTGTCCATTGTGCTGGAAAGCCTTGTATATAACATGCATATTAACACAAGATAGGCATGAGTGGAAAATCTACACGATTTTATTTGTGTAGCCCCCTTTTCCTATACCTAAGGGAACAACGCGTGCTGCTGTACCTGTCTGCTAACACGAGGCCTAAGCCTCTGCTTCTGGGATGAGCTCTATCTCCTTGTGCACAGCACCTCTACCTATGAGGGATCCCAGCATCGTGGTATAACCCCTCACAGGAACCAATACTGCAGCAATAACAAAACACACACACATACACAATCTTTACTATAGCAATGCTACACATAGAACAGAACCACGTGACACTGTGTAGTGCAGTACCCCAACACGTAGTGGTTCCCCCAAATTACTAAGGGTGCTGTGGCATCAATAATCCCTGGTGTCCGCCCCAGCAATCCTACTCAAATGTGATTGTAGACGTTGGTGCACGTTGGGTACCTGCCTGAGTACTCAATACCCAGGTGCTGCTTGGCACGAGGTGTTGGAGCAGGTCCTCAATTCCCCTCTCACGGAAGGGTCCTGATCCTCCTTGCAGTGTGAGCTCCAGCCAGAGGGTCTCACACAATGTCTCAGGGTCCTGTGGCCTGGTCTCATGCTGCAGAACGCTGTGTGGCCGTCCGCCACCAGCACAGTACTAATACTACTGGGAAGAGTCCCTATCTGGGGCCTTCCCGGAAACACTCCTCTATAGGTTTCTCAGAGCCTAACTGGGGCCTAGGCGCAAGGCCTAGTCCAGGAAGCACAGCTCCCTGGAAACTAAAGTCTTCCTTCACTCCTCAGCCAAGACTGAAAACGCGGAGGATATCCTGTTCCTCTCCTGCTCGAATCCCATTGGTTGGAACAGTCCCATGTGGTCTTGCCTCCCACCTGAGGATTTTGGGACATGTAGTCCCGCTGCTGTATATGTGGAGCCATTTTAAGATGGCCACCGCACTCCTGACACTGCGCGACTAACAAAATGGCATTTTTTCTGTTTCCTAACTAAGGCCAAGTCCCCGCTAGCGTTGATCGGGCTGAGCGGGCGACGTTTGCTGAGGAGACATATACATATCTAAGTCCCCGCTCACGCGGTGCGTGCGGCGTGCAGCGCTTGTGGGCATGCACACACGGTCAGCCACGATCGGCGCTTACATAAACAAAAAACCTATACTTCCCCGCACTCAGCTGGCCCGCAATGCCAACCCACCTACCCCCGCGCGTAATCGGAGGACACCCGGCGCTCATGCTTGGAGCCTAAAGGGTTCAACAAAAGAGACAAATAAGTTGGATGTTCATTATTGAGAGTTTTTCAATCAAGATGCACATGTACAGTAAGTGCTAGACACATGCACACTTTTTCTCGTGTCTCTTCAAACTATGTTCCTGCATCTACGCGCCAGAGGATGTCCACCTTTTCCACTCATACAGATGTAGTTGCACTGTTTTCTCATCTGTTATATGAATAGTTTTTTTCTCCATGTTTTCCCACCGTCTAAAATAAAAGGGGGGGGAAAAGGGAGGGGGGGACACAGATTTATCGCACACACTTTATTTGCATATGCATGTTTCAATTAAGCTACTTTATTGTTACCTTTAAGAATGTTCCTCTTCTTGTGTTGTATCCTCCAGGTCTTCTTTCACTAAATGGGAGGATAATAGAATACACAGTAGAACCAGTATATACTGTACAATACACTCTGGTAAGTGCTAATCAGAAGCTTGCATCAGAGAAGAGAATGAAGCAAAACCTCAATGAACTGCAGTGATTAAAGTTCAAGTTATTGAACAGCTTAAACCAGGAACATAATTTCAACTTGCAAAAAATAAATGCTGTTGGCCAACTACTGTACTCGTGTCATGTATGGCTCAATGATCCAGTCCAGAGCATGAACTTTCCATTCAAATGAGCTAAATTGTAGGCATGTATTTTTTTGCATACCATATTAAGTAGGTCATTTTGAGGTTGTACTGTATAGAAACACAATAAGAAGTTTGTGATATTTCCTATGTACTACTTACAAGTTAGATGTTCTCCCGAGATGTAAACCGGGCCAGACCCAGATTCCACACCATTTACAAATTTACATTAATCTGAAACAAAAAAACAAAAAAAAAGTTTATTTCAATTGACTGTAATTGAGAAATGTAGCAGACTTCATTGTTCTTGTGATACAGTATGTTGGGCTATATTGTGATATACCACACTACCAATGCCATTGAATCCGGTGTATAAAATCTGTGATATTCAGCATAATACTGGAATAGTGTGTGTTAATTGTGGAAACACTGCTTCCCCCTTTCAGAAGAAGGAAATTGGAAGTCAGATAGTATAAGGGGAACATATATTGTTCTCAACAAACTACATCATATAAAAGGAATATGACCCACCAGCTTAACTACTGTAGGTGCCAAACCACCAAGTCCTGTCTACACCTCTGGTCCTGGCCATTTTTATTTAAAAGCAACACGATTCTTAGAAACCTCAGTTGTGAGAAGTACTATGTTCAGCATTGGGTACCAATAGTGATATTTTTACTGCACATTAGGATCCTTTAAGAGGAAACCTGCATATACTGTAGTCATTACCATAGGCAGTATAGATGGCCGAAGAGAGGCGATGGTGACAGGCTTCCCCTGAATGTGTTTCTGCCCCACTGCAACCATGTTCACTTCATCTTTAGCCACAGCAAATCTACAGAGACACATGAACAATAAAGAATACAGGCCAGCCCCTCTCAGATGTTCTACTTTCTTCATACAGTAATCACACAGAGAGGTATATTCAGCTACAATAAATACAGTATATCTACATGCTTATCAGACGGTCTGTGGGAAAGTTAGGGAGATCTTGTGATTATTTGTATTGGTGTAAATAAATATTTTTCATGTACTGTAGAGTTCAGACACACAAGACTACTGTAGGGACAATGGAGACATGCAGATTCGAGGACAGAGTTAGACTGGCAATACAATATAAAGATGGTCTCATATTGGACAGTGTAATTAAAAAGGACATTTAGAAATGAGATAGGGGGAGTAGTCAATTATTTAAAATGCTTTACTGCTTCATAAATACACAAAGATCATTATATTGTGTCAGAGATGCTGAATGAGGAGAGATGACCTTCCTGTTTTCAGTGCTAGAAGCAGAACTGACAGAACGAAGAGCAGTAAGCTACCGTACAAAGGCACACATGCTGTTGTAAGAGATTTTTGCAACCACCATTCTTTATGTAGCAATCTGACACTGTTGCAGAGAACTGTAAAAAGGTCAAGCAGAACTGTATATGGTGGCAATAGGAGCTGAGGACGAAGGTGTAATTTTACATGTTGTGCGGGAGAAAGCATTGGATATTTACAAAAACTTTAGGTTTGAAGATGGTCCAAGTCTGAGTAACTGAGACAGACTAAATTTGAGTAATAGTGTATTCCAAAAAGGAAGAAATCAAAGGGAGTATTTAAGAGAAATACATGAAAGTCCAGACACCCCGACAGCCAGTGGAGACCCTTCCATTAGAATACCTGAAACTCATAAGGAAAATGGCATGCAACAAAGGACAATACTAATTCAGCTGAAGGGCCAACATTGAGGTCCATGGAGGGACATCAAATGCCCGGAGACTTATTTACTTAAAGCAGCAATCCCATCAACACACTTTTTTGGCCCTTCAACAAAATTGGAACTGGGGAAGTCCTCCTGACCTAATCCAAACTACCTTGATAAATACAATCCACTGGTAAGGGTGATATAATAATTATATTGTATTGAAAGCTGCACATAGAACATAATTGAGAGCTAAGGAATGGTTCATTGGATTGTAAGCATTTAAGCAAGAAAGATGGGGATTTTTACTTTTTTTCAAATAGGAAGAGGTACAGTAGTCAGTGAAATGTAAGAATATCTTACCGTCCACAACACCAGCAAGTGTTCCAAAAAGACATCTTCATTTTCAAACACGTAGCTCTTGTTGGTTTCATTCAGCTCACAGCCTATGGATAGAACAAGATTGGGAAGCCTAAAATGTCTTATTTGGGTTGATTATGTTAATGTCCTATAATAAAATACTACTCTTCTTTAACTCTAGTACACAGAGAGAACCCAAAGAAAAAGCTCAAAGAACAACACTATTTGCACTCATTGCCATAAGTCACAAAATAAAGTCTAAGCAGCCCTCCTGTGGTCCAACTACCAGATCCAAAACAGGGTTAATAAGAGTGACAAAAACAAAAAAAGTTTAATTATATCAATAATTACACACTAAATGGTTAAAATGATAAAAAATATCCCCACGGAGGAGGTATGGAGAAAAGAGAGTGAAGAGCTTCCGGATAGCTATATTAGGACTAATAGCAAAAACACTCTTTTCTCCTGCGATCCATTCGGTCATACCATAGCCACTATTTCATAGTAGTGGGAGTACTCTTGTACTCTAAATGCAGACGAATCACCGGGATTAGTATTTACCCAGTATTAGCTCTGTATATGCAAACAGGCTTGGTTCACAGTGTACCCGAATCAGAGCTTGATAAACACCATAGCTTACACTGTAAGAATAGGTATGTCTCCCAGGGCTGCAATACAACCTATGCTGGGTTAACTCTGATTCAATTAAACCAAATTCATGGTGTACTAAGGAACAACTTACTACGATGTATAGTCACTTGAAATCCAGCTGGTGCTCAGTCATCAGTATAACAGAATCAGAGCTAGAAAAAAGTCTATACCATTGGAATGGGTTAATCTCCCAAGATTATAATCTAGACTATGGGCCTCATGCAGTAAGCGTCGATTATGTGAAATCGGCAAGCTTACCGATTAGTCATGTTATTGGCGATTTTTCCTCTCCGTATGCAGTAAGTGCCGAATACATTCAAAATCAACCCGAAAACAAATCCGCCCACTCTCACGATGATTAGCCGATCACACACAGGTGTATCGGCGTGCGTGGCGGGGTGCTGTTAGGTTGCCCAATCACAAATCTTGCTGAATCAGGCGAAACAAGCATGTATTGGATAGCGCGCCATATTTAAAGGCAACGTGTACTGCTAATCATTCTCTGTGTTGTTGGGAGTGAGAGAGAGAGAGACGCACAGAGCTGGCTGATTGAAGATTTGCATATTGACTGAGAGACTTGTTGTGTATTGGGTGAGCTTTGCCCATTGTTGTTTTGTTTACATCTTTGTCTTGTTTTATATGTGGAAGTGTTTCGTGTGATTGGCTGTACATTTGTTGTCTGTTTTTTGTGAGTGCTGGAAGTATGCCCGCAAAGCGTGGGAAGAGTGATGCTGGTGGGAGTGGGAGTGCTACTCGTGCGAGTACGCGTCGGAGTGAACGTACTGTTCAGGGGAGTGATGTTGCTGGTGCACCGAGTGGTGTTGCTGGGAGTGGGAGTACTGTTGCTGGGAGTGGGAGTGCTGTTGCTGGGAGTGGGAGTGCTGCTGCTGGGAGTGGGAGTGCTGCTGATGGGAGTGGGAGTGCTGGTGCTAGGAGTGGGAGTGCTGGTGCTAGGAGTGGGAGTGCTGGTGCTAGGAGTGGGAGTGCTGGTGCTGTGAGTGCTGCTGGTGGCGCAGTTGCTGATGGGGTGGATGGTGGTGGCGTGCTTGCTGGTGGCCAGCTTTTGGAGGCTCTTCCATTGGAAGGAGAGTCCAGTCAGCACCAGCCAAGCTCTGACCCTAAACCTGCTCGGAAGAAACGTGTGGAGAAGCCACGTAATCCTCGCTTCAATGACCAGGAAAATACAGCTCTTGTCACTGCATTCTGGAGCACTATGACAGTATATATGGACATTTACTAGGTAAGTGTACCTTTACATTTATTATTCAAATACATGTGATCCTAGGTCATCTGAGTTTTGTTCATATGCAAATATGGGTTCAGAATATCTTTCTATGTTAATTAGTCTGGAAACACAGCTTTTTATCATGCCTTACAAGGACAACTAAACACAGGCGGTCAATTTGCCATAACTGCATACAATATGAATGCAACCTTGCTTACATGTATAGGTTTAGTAGTGAATGCTCATGTGCTTCACATATTACACATAAAACAGCATGTTTGCTATCTCTTGGAACAGCTAGCAGTGTAGGAAACTGGTGCTTCTATTATTATTCATTTACCTCATATATTTTATATGTTTTTCAAGGGCGGACAAGTTCATCAAGCAGAAAAGAAATGTGGGACACAATAGTCATTGGTGTCAATGCGTGTGGGAATCATGTGAGGGACAAGCGGAATTGTCACAAGAGATTTGATGATATTAGGTCAAAATTGAAAAAAAAAATACAACAGCAACGCGTGCATGCTACTGGCACTGGAGGTGGGCCGACACCACAACGTCTCATATTAACTCCATTGGAGGAGCTGCTTCGGGCAAAATTACTTCCCGTCGTCGTGGAAGGCTTACCTGGTGACCGGGATATTGGAATTTATCCCTCACAATTTCCACCAGGTGAGAAATATTACTGTACTAGGCGTGTCGTTGCTTACAGTTATTTTGCATATTTACACTGCTTTTTATACTGTCTTCACAATATAAGCATACCTGCATCTATATATGTATATGTCTGATTCTGTATATATATATATATATATATATCAAAATAGACATATATGTTGTAGTCCTACTAAAAGCAGTAACTAATATAGCACGTGCCAATGCGTGCTCATTTACATGTGAATTCCCAAAATGCATTGCTGCAGTGGAAGCAATTGATGGTGGGCGAAGATGGGGAACAACAGGGTAGTACACATGTGTAACACATGTTAATGAGAAATTATTACTAGCTACAGGTACAGAACATAAATATGTATAATATTATTGTGTATTTTATTTATTTTACTCCGACAAACATGACATTACTGCCTATTTTAAGCATGCATCAAATATATTGCATGCAACGGCCTACAAACATCACTTGCACTAACACATCTATAGTTGTTTATGAAAAGGTCCATTTTTGCTTTAAGTCATATACAGACAGCATAATGAGGCACATGTATCATATGTTATGTCATTGTTTTCATAACTTAAAAACTGCACACGACTATTTAGCTCATCTACCATTGTGTTAAAGCAGCTGCAATTAATATCTCATCACAGCATACACTTCAACAGAGGGGGTGGGGTTCAGCACACACACTAATTACAGGCTCATTTTAGGGTCAACTTAGTTCACACCATTTTCACCTGTTTCAAGTAATTGAAAGGTGTGGCTCATTAGGCTTTTTGGGGAAGGGAATACCGTTCTTACAACCTGACTAGCACAACTGAAGTTAATCACACTCATTTGAAAGCTTAACTTTAGCTACTAAATGCCCCAACAACTCATTACTTATCAAAGCGTACGTCACACATTAGTTCACTCATATCTATAGTTGAACTACTATCAACGACACATTATCACACACTGCATGTGTTGTCTTGTTGAGTCACAGCCACATTCAGGGTGCCACATCTTATATTAATGTACCACACATATCCTCTACCAAAAACAACACTTTTTGCAATATGACCACCTTCATGATAACCATTGTGAATGGTCATCTCATGATAGTTATGTACATTATGATACTGATATCACTACACAACATATGATTTTTATGTACACATTTAATCTATTTATCCTCACGCATTACTGCAGAACCATAGTATGTTGAATGTTAGGGAACTCAAAACTTCTAAGTACACAGGCATGTACATTGTTATTACAACTATTTATGTTCACTTTCACACACACATTTTGGGTAAAGGAACGGATGCTGTTAGGTACTCATAAATACAGAACATACAATAACTGTTTGTTCAATATTTACACATGTAAATGTAAAACTTATGTTATTGTTAAATATAGTTGCCCCTGGAGGACATGTGTCACCTGAGACGGAACAAGTGTCTTCACCTGGGTCAGCCAGCTCAACACACCTAGAAGGTGAGTGTATCAGTTGGTGGCCATATAATATGTGCTCTTCTATATGTTATGTTGTCATGTTCATTATTTGTTTTGCACGTGTTCTTTAAATAGGATTACTTAGTGTATGTGAAAATGAAGTGTAAGGCAACATGTATTGTGTTAGTGATGTTAACTATCATGTAGGAGTTGTGAGTTTACAGCAAGTTTTCATTCACTCATATTTCATACTGAGTCCAAACATTATTCTTAAGTCAAGGTAGTTTTTAATGTGAGGTTATAAAACGTATGGAAACATGTTAGTTGTTACTTATGACACAGTAGAATTACATAGTAACACAGCAGAGATTAACATGCCATTTAATAATGTGTACATTTATTTGTAGAACATGATGAAGAGGATTATGATGATGATGATGATGATGATGATGATGATGCCGCCATAGACACACAAATACAAGCAAGTGACCATGAAGAGGTTCCAATTGAAACTGTTTTACCGCCAAATCGTCCAGCAAATACCACATACGATGCAATTGTAGCTTGAGGGAAAAATTGTGGAAGCAGAAAATCGTCGCCATTCTGACCTGATGACAGTGCTGGAAAGGATGATTGCACTGCAGGAAGAAACAGTTTCACAATTGGCACATCTCCACAGAGTCTTCATTGAAGTGCCTAAACAGTTGCAAAAAATCAACACCTCATTCGAAGCATTAGTTGTTCAGCAAACACAAGCTAATTACTTGAGAATGACTAATGTACCACAATTCAACTTGAACACCTCACAGGCAGGATCTGTTCATGCTGGTCAGTTTTCACCACATGCTTCTGATCTTCATTCACCAGGTCCGAATGTTACCGGTCAAGTAGCAGACATTGCTGTGCAGGTTCCTGATGACATCCTACCGCTGCCATCTGTACAAAATCAGCAGCTGACACCTACAAAGGAGGCCACAAAAACAAAACACAAGCAGTTACTACTGACCAGTTTTTGGTCAAAAACAACAAAAGACACACATGAAACAGACCAACCATCACTTGTGCAGTGTCTACCAACTTGCTCACATGTGTCAGTGGGCACAAGCCCTGTCGGTGAGTCACTGGCCACAAGCCCTGTCCGTGAACAGTCACTACCCAAAAGCCCTGTAGGTGAGTCACTGCCCAAAAGCCCTGTAGGTGAATCACTGCCCAAAAGCCCTGTAGGTGAATCACTGCCCAAAAGCCCTGTAGGTGAATCACTGCCCAAAAGCCCTGTAGGTGAGTCACTGGCCACAAGCCCTGCCCGTGAAGTGCCAGAGGCCACTCAAAGTGGCTCTGTTGTGGCTAAAGTTGGTGGCAAACGAAAAAGGAAAATTCAAGAGACAACAAGCAGGCCTGTTACACGCTCTCAAAAGGAACAAAAAAAATTAATTTTATAATTCACAAAATATGTCTTTGGCCTTATTTTGTTGACTTCAGATTATCTAATTAATATTGTATGTATGCTGAAGACTGTGTTGTTTCCAAACTTTCAAGTATGTTCTTGTACACGTGAAGTTTTGGAAATGTTAACACTCCTAATTAATGAATAGTGTTATAAATATTTATGTATTAATCGTCTGTTCAGTAATGGTCCACCAGGAGCCAGTTGCTAAGTTTAGAGAAGCTGCCATTGACTTTGCAGCAAAACATTGCATTTGGGTGTGTTACTTGATGTAATCATTGCATGTGCATATTATTCACATGCAATTATAAAAGCACCTATTTAACTGCAAACATCTTTCTTGTACGTGTACAGCAGGATTTTGTGTTAAATATTACTTACCTTTGCTGGCCATTGTAATGTTGTCCTTTAATCATTTATGTGTTCTTGTTTCAAGAACATCTCTGAATTTATACTAATATATATGTAGTACTGTATGTATGGATATATGCACACACACACACACACAGACACACACTGTGTGTGTGTGTGTGTGTGTGTGTGTGTGTGTGTGTGTGTGTGTGTATGTATATATAGTACTATCTAAACTGGTATAGATGTATTTACAAAAAACATACACTTCATGCTTCCTTGTGAAAACACAGTATTTTAATAATACAGGCCTAATGTTTGAGAACTATACTAAGTGTGAGCCTCTAACATTATTGGGCGCAAACAAATGTTTATTACTTAATTCACTCATGTTTATCACCATTTAAATAGGTTTCATACAAGGCCTACTTACTGCCATCAATATGTTGTGTGTACTCCTGCAATATAAAAAATAAAAAATAAATTTTTTATATACATATATACATATATACATATATACATATATACATATATACATACACACACACACACACACACACACATATAGTACAATATACACTTTATATATATATATTTATGAGAGAGATATATTTATATATATATATAGATACACACGTATTTAAACTCATGCAGACAGGGACTTAACCAGACTTTCAAATACACACAGAAATGTATGTGGGAAAAAAACATTTCATTTTGCAGGTGTGTCTATTTACTGATATGGCTGTCTAAGCACTATTTTCACACAGTGCTCTTTGTTATTTTTCAAGAAAACTCAATGTTACTGAATTAAAAGTGTAGGAATGTTTTCAGAAACGAGATAAAAAAAGGATACATGTTTGTCCCACATGCGGCTATCACAAACCACAAATGTTCAAGCAATTAAAACTACACATCCAATTGGCGTTTGAAATAAGGAGTTACAGTTTATACTTTTGTTGACCTTGAAAAGGAAACACAGCAATTTGTTAGCCATTGAGCAGTTTCATTTTGATGAGCAAAGAACAGATACCTGCACACATCTTTTGTGCTAATCTGCAATGGCTGATGAATTCGTGAAAAATATGAATCCGAATTTAGGGTATAAATACATGGTATCAGAAGCTATTTTGAGAACTTGCGGACACCAAGCGAGCACACGCCAAATCTATGATTTGATTCGAGCAAAATATCCTTATTACCAAGACCGTGGGCATGCGCGCAATATTAATTCCTCAATAAGATTCACTTTATCAACTAATGACTTTTTTGAACGTGTGCAGGATAAGCTAGAAGACAACTATGGTTTCTGGAAGATTGCCAAAGAAAAACATTTCACCGTGAAAGAGGGCACATATATTGTGGTTAAAGGCATATTTATTCCTAATGCCAATAGCAATGGATCCGCTACTACTGTTCCGTGTGAATCGATACCTGCTGCAATATCTGCACCCTCCATTCCTGAAACCCACATTGTACAACAACAAAACTACTATGATTATGTACCAAGCCTTTCAGCTGAAAATGCATTGGAATGGGTACCCGAAGAAATGAACCTACCTCCCGACCAATTGTTTGAAGAAAGCAGTGGCGATTCCTATGAGCGCTTCATGGAGGAGATGTGTGTCATACTGGATTCAGCGGGTGGGTCAAGCGTGGATGAAAAAGCCTTGCATTTCTGGAGCGACCAGTTGCAGCCAGACGAAGAGTTAATTCTAGAAGAATGGTAAATATAACAACCGTTATGCGTTGACTCTGCGTTTAAATGTTTTTTTTTTTATAACCACCATTTTCCCTTTCAATGCGTGGATACAGCGTAACATTGCAGACTGCATAACATGTAGCGATCACAAAGAAATTGTTTCCGAATACAATATAGTAGAACCTGAAAGAGTAGTACACATTGCTGACGGAATAAATATACGTACTTTCCTATCACTTTAAACATATTAGCAACATTTTACCATAACTCTAACACATACCTGTTTTGTTATCATGCAACATCTACAACATTTAAAAGCGGGTCCACCACGTATGACGTGGGACCCTTGTCATGGCCCAAGGCGTCCTTAAAAAGGATTACGGATGTAAGTCCCGCCCCCAAGCGACATGCGCGCCTCAAAGCCTATTGGCTGTGTTGTTTTGTTATAGTTACGGTAACTGCACTGTGTCATACACTGGGGCCGTTCACTGGGCGTTAGCCGAATGTTAATTGAGTGGGAGGAGTGTTAGCGTGCGTTTCACGCTGGTTTAACATGACGTCACACGTATTGCATTTGCGCATTGTGTTATCGGCCGTCCTTTCTGTCCAAACACGTCTGTTTAAAAAGAATACAGATGTACTCGTTTAGAACGAATGTAGTTTCGTCTTCATTGTATTTGAAATAAAGATTTTATGTTTACTGGTATATTCAAGATGTATTGAACGCACAACGTACGCTTTGTTTTGCGCATGCGCTAACAGTTAGTGGAGCCAAGCGTGAAGTGCGTGCGCACACTAAGATGTGCGCGCACATTTTTCAGTATACAGGCAACGTTCACTTCATATACATAGTTATGCCTGCTACAAATTTAAATAAACATTACATACTGATGTACACTTGTAGTTCTAACATATAAGTGAGTGACGTGTGTATGTACACAATCATATAGAGCTGTGTAACGCGTTGTCACGGATACATATATAGTAAGGTGCCATATTTGACCATCATGTGTTTGCTGTATTTCAGAGATGTCGGGGAAGATACAATCGGATCAATGTATGATTTCAGAAGAGTCTACCTTTATATGAGATGATTGTGAGGAGGAGCCACCGACTACTATACTACATATGGAACTAATTTTATATTGCTTGCAGCGCTTATTAACAAACAATTAAAAATGTGATACCCTTATGCCTATATTGCATAAGCACTTAATTAACATAATGATGTTGCAAAATAGTGCCTCATGAATTTTTATTGAGTGTTCTTTAATGACTACTATCATTTTATGGCATGGTGTGTTTTATATATAACAACCATTCCCACTCTGCTAACACATTTGTGTATTCTATTGTGTAATGGAACGTATGACTGTCGAAACTATGTAACAATAATAATAATAATAATAATAATTATTATAATATGAGCATGTTCATGTATAGCGCTGCTAGTTGTACACAGCGCTTTACAGACACATTTTTCAGGCTGAGGTCCCTGGCCCGTGGAACTTACAATTTATTTTTTGCCGCCTGAGGCACAGGGAGATAAAGTGACTTGCCCAAGGTCACAAGGAGCCGACACCGGGAATTGAACCAGACTCCCCTGCTTCAAACTCTCAGGGCCAGTGTGTGTCTTTACTCACTGAGCCACTCCTTCTCCCAATTTAAAGGACACTTACAACCAACTAGGCATTTATTGTTAAAAATCTCTTGTTGGTTGTAAACAAAGTTGGTTGTAAAACAAAGTAGCCTTAATAAGGGACAGCTGTTATTAAAGAGAATAAGAAAATAAGATGTTGGGGGATGGGAATGCAATGGGCTGTGATATATTGTCAGAATATGTATCCCCAATAAAGAAAATTGAAGTTGAAGAAAAAAAAAAAAAAAAAAATCTCTTGTTACATGGGTATGTTGATAAAATGGTTTGGGACTGTAGCAAATAATGTTATTGCCTAGATGTTGTGGTCCCCTACAATGCATGATGTTCTGAATATTACATCAACATCATGTAATGAAGTACGTTTCTGTGTATATTTCATTAACCTAACTAACTATAGTTTACTGTGTTTATTAAACGTTCTAAAAATACATAGTATAGTCAATATGATGATATAAGCTACCATAATAAAGCTGGTGTTATCATTTGTCGGTGTTATACATGGATCCTACACAAATTGATACAGACACAAACAGTTGTCTTAAAAAGTGTGTCTATGCTAATGTGCACATGATTGACGTTACAATTGTGAGAATACTTGATAATTATCATCATGATAATGATGAAGTGACGTGATTTATATTCCAAAAATATTACCAACATTGTCATATTGGTAAATTAGAAATGCTAAATGACAGTAACATTTGCGACAAAATTGTCTTTTCTGTTAACAGTTTTACACTTGGTACATGTAGGACACATCCACACACGTGTGAATTATACATACACATGTCACAAATGTAAATTAATGTTGACTATTAATTCCTAGCATTAAAAAACACCTACATTGCTAAATATAAGATGTAGTACGCATTGATGTGATTACAGGCATTCATGCATGGAGTGTTATGATCAGTCAATTTCATCCGTGATGAATGAGCTCCCGTAAGTAAACAAATAAGTACAGTTATCCCCTTGTCTTCAAACACCTCTATATTACATTAATGGAATTTATAAGGAAACATACATAAAATGTGATGAAATGTGAGTAATCATTTTCTAATACAATGCACATGAAAGCTCAAGAGTAGCTAAATGCATATACATGATACAGAAAGTACATATATGTTACATTTGTGTTTAAACCAATATGTTGGGTTTTTACTTCAAATAATTATAGGAAGATTGATGTAGGCACATCTTATGAGAGATGTCAGCAAATATACATACCATGATCAGTCATACTGGAGATATACCTATAATGCAAAGGAACAATATATAAATTGCAAACATTGACATGCCATCTTCAGTACCGTAAACAACACAGCAAAGTGTGTATTTGGTGTTAAATGTGCAACACCATGTATATTTAATCACATTCCAAATGTAAATCAGCCTGGTGTACACATCATATGGATGTACATGTTACACTGCACCAATAACATTGTATGTAAGCATACTAGAAGCATGAATGAGTATGGGCATAATATGTGTATTGTCTTAGCATAAGGAACAACACAATGCTAAAATATTAGTGCTTTGTTACCCCAATTGTATTCACATACACACAACTCAAGTACAATTGAAGAGGGATTATATAACCTGTGCAACAATAACATACCGGTGCCACATCCCTTTGTGCACACAGCAGAGAAAAGAAAGGTGTGCAACCCATATTCATCTGTGTCCTACCAGAAGGGTATATAAAAAAACATTATTGTTAAGATAACATAATGTAACTATAAAAGTAGAACTTGGAACATATATGTTTTTACTTACAAGAAAAAAATGAATTGATGAGATTCTGGCGTGTCTGGCCACCACTGGCTGTTTGTTCATTTTCAGCAGCTACATGGGTGGGATGCTCGTCTACCAAAGCCTCAGCTAGGTCTGATTGTACATTGTGCCTGAGTGAAACATTGTGCAAAATGCAACAGGCAAGGATAATATCAGACACTTTTTGAGGCTTGTATAGAAGAGCCCCACCAGTTCTGTCCAGACACCTAAATCTGGTCTTGAGTAGGCCAAATGTCCTCTCTATAACAGATCTTGTAGATATATGGGCTGCATTGTACCTCTCCTCTGCTTCAGTTTGAGGGTTTAGCACCGGAGTCAAGAGCCACGGCCTAATTCCGTATCCTGAGTCACCTATAATGAATGGAGCACACATAAGCTGACATTAGTGATCAAATTGTACAATGCCAACATTCCTAAATAAACATGTGTTTTGTGTTAGAACATGTAAATGTGTACTCACCCAGCAGCCAACCATGTTCAAAATGTCCCTCTTCGAACGCATGGAAGACTGAAGAGTTCCTCAGGATAGAGGAATCGTGACTGGAACCAGGGAATTTGGGTACCACATGCATTATCCTCATCGTCGCATCACATACCACCTGTACATTGAGTGAATGGTAGTGCTTACGATTGCGGTACACATGCTCACTCTGACTAGGTGCAATCAAAGCAACATGTGTGCAATCGATTGCACCCAGCACACATGGTATCCCTGCTATATTATAAAAGCCAGTCCTGACTTCCAGCCACTCTGTCGCCTCTGTAGGAAAATGAATATAATTCCTAGCGCGTCTATTGAGTGCATAGAGAAACTGGGTCAAGGCCCGCGAGAATGTAGATTGCGAGACCCCGCCCACTATGCCCACAGTTGTCTGGTATGACGCGGAAGCAAGATAATGTAATGAGCACAGCATTTTAACAAGTCCAGGGACTGCACGACCTCTGGCTGTGAAAAAATCTAAATCTCCCCTTATCTCCTCATAAAAAGATAAGATTGCTGCTGAACTCAAACGATAGCGACTTACAATCTCCTCCTCACTCATCCCATCTAACAGGGTTCTCTCCCTGTACACACGCGGACGAGGCACAAGTTGTCTCCTCTGTCTTCTCCTCTGATCTCCTGTCCCTCTACCTGTCCCTCAGCCTGTCCCTCTCCCTGTTCCTGTCGTATCCGCGTGACTGTCCCTGTCACTGTCCCTCGGTGTGTCCCTCCCTTGCCCTATATGATTCTCTTGATCAGCAAGCATGTCATAGAAAAGAATGTTCCACCGTCTCCTAAACAATCGCAACATTTTGAAATGAGTAGCTGTGAATGAGCAGGTAATGGGCGTCCTTTAAATAGGTATGTGATGATGTCAGGTGACATAGTAAAATGCAAGGTGTTACATTAACATAATAAAGTACTTCTGTGGCAAGCTGTGTACAGTTGTTGTTATAAGTATTTGTTGTGTGTATTCTGCAGGGAATGATGATATTTGCCAATGATGTGACGTGAAGCTTTGTACAAACATTGCTTGCAAATAAATAGTTGCATGTGCAATGCATGTAAAACTTCTGAACGCAACAGTCAGTCATGTAATTAGACAAAAAGGCTGAGATTGACGTGGGAAAAGTTTTGTGTAACATGTGTAATTAGCCATGTTATTGTCACATGTTGACAACAATGAATAGTCGTGTGCATATGCATGCATTTCTGTAAGGAGGATAGTTGCTATAGAATGAGTTTACAAGGTGTCCCAATGATGAATTACTGTACATGTGTGTATAAGTTAGGTTGAAGTGCTTGTAATGCAACGGTTACAATGTAAACCTGCAATGTGATTGATCGTCCAATAAGTGACGTCATGAAAATAGGGAGGACCAAACGTAGATGTAAACATGAGAATTTAGATGTACATGAACGTTTAAAGATGCGTGAAACATTACAAGCATTGTGTAATGTAAAGGAACATGAATATACGGTGTATGTGTGACATGTGTGACATGTGTAACATCATGTACATAATTGTCGCTCAGTTCAATAAAATGTGTGATATGATGTGAGGTTCTCCTTTAAGAGTTGAGTATAGTATTTTCCCTTGGCACATCACATGATGAGTAATGTGACCCGCAAATGCTGAAAACATGTAAAATTAGAATGTTATGCAAATAATACACGTCAGCTGTGACACAATGCAGGGAATGCCCCCACACTGTAATGCAAATGACGTTTGTATTGTGAGCAATGAAACGTAAACAGTACTATACTGTTATACGTCCCCGCTCCATTGACTCCATTGATGTACAGAAGATTTTTTTTTTCTAAGTGCCGTTCCGGCAGCCTTAGCGATCGTTCTCCCCTCCAAACTGCCAACTTTAGTTGGCGGGAGAAATTGGCCATAACATCTCAATTTCGTAGTGCCGATCAGCCCCGATAAGCTGATTTTTTTTGTTGAATCCAGCCGATTTAAAAAAGTGGCGATCAGTGGCGAAAACAGGCTTATCGGCAGCCGACTGGCCATAACAAAATTATCGGCTCCGAAACCTGGCGAAATCAAGCACTTATCGGCGCTTACTGAATCTCAAACCCAATTTTGGCTATAAAATGGCGATAATTCCCTTATCAACGCTTACAGGCATGAGGCCCTATGTCAGGTTAGCTCTGATTCAATTCACCAAAACATGGTATCTCAAGGAGCAACATTGCCACATTGTGTAGTCACTAAAAACGTAGCTGGTCTATTGATTATATTTAAAACCAGAGACAGAACATAAAACACAGACAGAGCTCAGTGCACATCCAGTGAAATTTATACATGGTACAGTGCCTAAATATATATGTATAGATATCTATTAAATTAAATGGTCTTTTAGTTTAACATTTTGGCCAAATTGTTGTAAGCCCCTGAACCACTACACGGCAGACCACATCTCAAGGGTCCCTAACACTAAATTCTTAATAACCTGTGCATTACTAGGAAGAATGATTTATAATAAATCTGTCAAAATTAGTTGCATAGTTCTAAGTCTGATTGAAGCTTTTATTAACCTGTACAATACCAGGAAAAGCACTCTGTATTACATTTGTCACAATCATACTGCAAGCAAGCAAGTTCCCCTGAGAGTGGGAGATGCTATGGTGTGAGCTTTTAACCATTTAAATGTGGGAGGGGTGAGCTTCAATTAGGTAGGAGGTTGCCACCCTCCAATCAGCTAAGACTAGCTGAACAAGAATTGTAAAACATACAGGACACCTACAAGCTCATATTGAAACCCCAAAATAACCACAACATATATATAAGCATATAAGTGTCACAGAGGAGTGCTACTGAGCATGGCAATATATATTTAAAACCAGAGACAGAACATAAAACACAGACAGAGCTCAGTGCACATCCAGTGAAACTTATACACGGTACAGTGCCTAAATATATATGTTTAGATATCTATTAAAAAAAATGGTCTTTAAGTTTAACATTTTGGCCAAAGTGTTGTAAGCCCCTGAGCCACTACACGGCAGACCACATCTCAAGGGTCCCTAACACTTATATAAATTCTTAATAACCTGTGCAATTGATTATAGCCACACTGTAGCCGCTATAACAAATAGCAATAATACACAAGAGCAGCCTGTCTATTCAAAGGCAAAGGTACGCCATGCTATATAATGATGGGTGTACACAAGGGGTTACAGCGAACCCAAATGCAAGAGAGTATACACTGGCGGCCACTTTTATTCTAATGCGGCCGCCACCGCAATGTGTGGGCAGACGCGGCTGTTTTTTTTTGTCCTGCCACGTGCCGCGCGTCAGCTGGGCACCGGTCACACGCGCCAGGCATCCCCGAAGACGCCAGGCATCCCTGAAGGAGTCTGAAGGTAAGGCGAGGTAAGGGGGGTATGCGATCATCCAGCGTTGTGTGCATTGTGCCGTTGTGGAGCGCAGCCAGGGGGTCGCGAGGGGAAGGGAAGGGGGAGGGGAAGATGCGGGGAAGATGCGGCTGGCGCACGGCCAAGTTCGGCGCCAGCCCGAAAAAAGCAGCGGGACAAGACAGGCAAATGCAGCAATAAAGCTGTCCGCAGCAGTAATACAAGCCGTATAGTTGAGGTCTGCATAGTCCGCACGGATCGCCGCTCCTTCGTGACGTCACCTCCGCGACGTCCTACTCTGCCAACATATGTTTCGCGTGATTAACACGCTTCATCAGGGGGAGAAGTCTTCTTTAACTCTGAAATGCTGCCTAATGTTATCAGGGACTATAAATGAAAAAACAGTAAGTTATAATTATTCCCAGCAGTTATTAACCTCTTCCCGATCATAGAGAACTGCAAAACATTAACCTGCGGTAGGTTGCAGGCACTTGTCAGCAAAGGGGTTACATTGGATACCCACAGGGATGTGTCATGAGCAGGGGCAACAAAACCAGAATGGTGAAAGCTAGGGGGCATTAAGATCAGAAAGACATTTAGCTGACATCCTTGAGAAAGGTTAGTTGCACTGAACCGAAATGTTGGGATTTGAATAAATTGCATACCGCTGAAAATTGACCTTGGTGTGCTACTTGTTTTGATATGAATATTCTGGGCATCTCCCCTTGAGTTCAGCACCCACAAGTGTTTTATATTGGATAGTTTAAAAGGCTAGTTTACTTTATTTTTTAATATATAAACATCTCTAATCAAGCCACAGTTTCTGAGTCCTATCCTCAGAGAACTCTATCCAGACCAGGTTTGGGGAATCACCAGGGTATTAGCATGCATGCAGTTAACCTACTTGTGAATACGTGTGTAACGGATTTTCTGGACCCACCCAATCTCACATTGGCCCCTGTGGTCTAACTGGTCCCCATTACATGTCTGTATGTTGTGGTGCACCTGCTGGCTTACACGACTCCTGAGTCTCCCCCTGGGTTGGTATGGGGATATCAGCAAGACAGGCATCTGAGGTAGCTGGGGAATGAGTCCTACTCACATCTGATGCAGCGCCTCCACCTCATCAGGATCTCTGCGGCCACAGGGGGATGTAACTGATGAGGACCTCCTCTTTGGTGCCTCCCTCTGTGCAATGCCGCCACACATACACAGCAAGGGTTTGGTGAACTTGGGCATCTTTATTATCATCCTAGGCAGGCTGCCCCTCACAGCGGTCATCCTAGCCGCTCATTCCTTTGCTGCACATCCCTTCAGAAGGTTCTTCCCTCCCAATGGAGTTGGATCACCTCTCCCCTCAGGGAGATCACCACCTGTGTCAGGTCCCTGATCACAGTGCAGATACTATTGATTATATCTGACAGCCAGATTCGGACCATCACAGATCCCTTGAACTTGAACTCCATTCACTACAAAGCACACTTGATTAATACTTTAATACTTTAGGCAGTCCTGTGTCTTATATAGACTCAGAAAACAGCCACACCTCTTGTGTCACTAATAGTGGACACAGAACATGTTACCACTCCCCTTGTATACATATGACACCTCACCAGGGTTTGAGGGCAAACCTCCATGATTGATGCTGGCAATCCTGCATACTTACCAGGTTTACTGCCAGCATGAGAAAGAACTGTATACCATTTTTATACATGGCTACATTCTCCCCCTGGTGGACCCCAACATCCCGGCTGGGATCTAAATTTGCAGAACCTTCCTCCAGGCAGCACTGCAAAACATAACAGTATATATAAAAATACATGACAGTTCTCATCGTATAACATGATAAACATACCGATATACACTGCCTGCTGACCGGCACACCGCACTGCTCCTATGGAGAATCCCCATCTACTACCTAATAGTAGTGCCTAGGGTCAGGCTTCTGCACTTCCCTACCGGTGATGTCCTCACCGGTTACACTGTGTTCCCTAGGCAACCCACTTTCTGGCCTATACTCTACCCGGTGCATATAGATGTTGCGCTCAACACTCCATACCCTCATCAACTGAGTGATCCTCTCCTCTGTTTTGAAACCAGCGTACCCACCAGATTTATTCATAATATAATCCTCAATGGTTTCCCTCAGCCACGCATTTCTCCCATCCTTGATCTCCTGCATCAAGGGCTCTGGTACATAATGATACTCCAACCCATGAGACTTTTTGTACTTTGTAACAATGGCCCTCTCAGCCCTGCTGGTCCTAATCAGCTTTTTATTACCTGCCCTGCCTGGCAGTACCCACGACAATGGCTCGTCTGGCTCAACGGGGTCCCTAAATATGGCTGTCCCCTTGGGATCCACTACTCCTGAGTGTATATCATGCCATCGTAGGCGAAGTTCCTCCAAACGTTCCTCCTCCGTGAACTCCCCTACTCCCCACCAATAATCTACGATCCCTTCTCTCAAGATAAACCTTGTGCGGTCCAACCAGGCCTCATACCCCCCAAACCTGGGTGCCCACCACCTGGTCTCTCTCTCCCGGACACTCTCTGGTACTGCCACCGTACCCTCACTGTCCTCTGGCTCTCCCCCAGGCGATATTCCTGATGTACCCGTGGATCTAGAATTCAACCCCAACTGCTTAGGCCTACTTATGACACTCATCAGACTGGTACACTCACTGGGTCATGACGACACCCTCCCCGATCCATCATCAGAGGTAAAGCACTCCCCCCAGTCCAAGTTCTCCCCAGTCCGTTCATCAGAATTAGCCCGTGACTCCCCAGACAACCCTTGGCTCGACTGAGACCCATATGAGGAAGTGACAGGGGCAGGTGTCTTAACTATGGCCGGGGGTTGGGCATAAGGAAATGCTATCGGCCGACGCGGGGCTACGACCCGCAGCTTGTCGCTACCTTGACCGGTTCCATCGGACTGGCGTTCCGGCTCTCCCGGCTCTCCCGGACTGGCATCTCCTTATTCCCAGGCTTCCGCAGGGCCTGCCAGCTCTTCCCGGACCCAGGCAACCTGGAGCAGCACAGCGGTCGCAAGGACGCGGCCATCTTCCACCCGGCTCCGCTGTGTCCGCCGGATGTGACGTCGTCGATCTCGCAGGACTCACCGCCGCCATCTTGGGTTGGGCTCCCCACCGGAACCTCCTCCTCCACAACGACATCCGCCGCCGGAAGTGAAGGTCCTGCTCTCCGCTCCACTCGGGTCTGGGCTAGGCCCTCTTTCGCCGTCACCACCACCAGAACGGCGGGTAGGGATTTGGCTCACCGCTCCGTCGGCTCAGGATGGGTTCTTTTCCGCCAGTCACAACGGCCGTGGGACTTCTCCTCTTCGGTTGCCTCCGCACAGGTGATCTCGGCACCTCCGGACTCAGCTCTTCCGCGACACAGGTAAGGCCTGCTTCCTTCACAGCACCGCTGTAGTGGTCCACCGGTAGGCGCATCACCACCGACGTCGGGGTCGCTTGTTCTTCGTCCAAGAGCGGAACTCCGACTGGGGGAGTGGCACTCCCGTAGGGGACCGACGGTGAGGTTCCCGGTTCTCACCACGGTTGTAGGCCCCTTTCTCTCCAGGCTCCGTCCTTATCATCAGGAGCGATCCCCAATTTCAGGGATCAACAGGTTCTGCTTTGATCGAGGGCAAGGCTTCAGCTGTCAGGTTAGCTGTGTCCGCTCCCGCCTCCACGGTCTGCCCTGGTACGAAGGGCTGCACGGCCCATAGGTAGTGGATGCCACATTGGGGGCACCTAGCCGTTATGCTGGCTACACCACCCGGCAGTCGGCACTGCATGCAGAGGCACTTGATTATTTCTTTGTCACCCGCCTTGAGCACCAGGAGGCCTCCTGGTAATGAGTAGGGGTGAGCTAAAATGTCCATCTCCTCCTCTGCTTTGCTGGCCATGCTGATTATAGGAGACACTTTCTGTGGTGGTCTTGCCTGTTCGCCAGCTCCTCGCAACTGAAGGGCAGGGGTCGGTTTAGTAACTCCTCCCTCCGCCAATTCCACTCTCATTTGGCACAATTGGAAACCACTCCCCCTGGTAGATATTAGGTTAGGGTCCCACAGATTCACTGGGTGCCCCAGCTCTGGCTCTGAGCCCGTCACAGTCCATGAGGGCGTGGCCACAGCTTTCGCGCCATACCCCCCAGCAGGGTGGGGTTCTTTGCTTGGCGCCAATCCTGGACAACTCCTTGCAACTTGTGCATTTGCAGAATTTTCTGCACTCAGCCCACGCGGTCTCCCGGGGAAGCGGGAGTCGCCATTTTGATTCACCCGGCCATTCACATAAGCAACTGAGGTAGATGTTTGGTTGTAGCTCACTTTCTGGCAAGCAGATTCTCCATTTTCTCCAACCCAACCACAATATCCTCAACACTGTCCTTCATGGTAGCACCCCGCGGTCCTAGGCAGGACCAAAACGGCGCGGCCACCGTCTTAGCGCCATTCCACAACATGCTGGCAAAAGTTCCTTCTGCAGCCTGTTCTTCCTTGGTACACACACCACGTGCGCTCCCTCCATCAGCCGCGGTCCGCCATCTTGGATTCTCCGCACCGCGCAGATCTTCCCTTCTTGTGGTCGCCATCTTTAGTTTGTAAGTACTATTATCGCACATGGAGCTCCTCTCTGCGGGGCAGCTGCCATTCCAATGCAATAAAGAATGCCACGATGCACCACCTACGTGTATCTATGTATGTCTGACTCATGTTCCACTATCTCAGGCTAGGCTCACTCTCTCTGTGTATGCTGTGTCCACCTCCCTCCAGTCTGTACTCTGTGGTAAGTGTTCTAGCTCCTGGCTAGAGTACTCTGGCTTCTCCCATGCAGTACTAGGGCATCTACCTACTGTTGGCCAGCCTAGCGCAGACCCTCTCCAGAATTCCTGACCACGTTAACAGGCTATTCCTTTAGGCATCCTACCAACTAGCTGCCTCAAGGTGACTAGAACAGCTATAGTCCTGTCTCCAGACCCACTTAACCTCACTCAGGATCCTAGGTTGTCCTTTGCGAGCTGACAAATCCATCAGGCCCCTGACTATCCCTAGGCTCCATCTCCATCCACAGCACTGACTGGCAGCATACACCTCCCTGTTTCCTAGTGTGCCTAGCAAAAGCCTGTCCTGTTGATAGGTCTCTCAGCAGCGCCTCCAATTGTAACGGATTTTCTGGACCCACCCACTTTCACATTGGCCCCTGTGGTCTAACTGGTCCCCATTACATGTCTGTATGTTTTGGTGCACCTGCTTGCTTACAGGACTCCTGAGTCTCCCCCTGGGTTGGTATGGGGATATCAGCAAGACAGGCATCTGAGGTAGCTGGGGATTGAGTCCTACTCATATCTGATGCAGCACCTCCACCTCATAAGGATCTCTGCGGCCGCAGGGTGATGTAACTGATGAGGACATCCTCTTTGGTGCCTCCTTCTGTGCAATGACTCCACACATACACAGCAAGGGTTTAGTGAACTTGGGCATCTTTATTATCATCGTAGGCAGACTGCCCCTCACAGCGGTCATCCTAGCCGCTCATTCCTTTGCTGCATATCCCTTCAGAAGGTTCTTCCCTCCCAATGGAGTTGGATCACCTCTCCCCTCAGGGAGATCACCACCTGTGTCAGGTCCCTGATCACAGTGCATATACTATTGATTATATCTGACAGCCTTAACTGCTGCAGTCCTCCAGATTTGGACCATCACAGATCCCTTGAACTTGAACTCCATCCACTACAAAGCACACTTGATTAACACTCTAACTTTAGGCAGTTCTGTGTCTTATATAGACTCAGAAAACAGCCACACCTCTTGTGTCACTAATAGTGGACACAGAGCATGTTACCACTCCCCTTGTATACATATGACACTTCACCAGGGTGTGAGGGTAAACCTCCATGATTGATGCTGGCAATCCTGCATACTTACCAGGTTTACTACAGACGACAGAGAAGCCCAATGCTACATCCAACATGACAGAAATACACAGTAAAATACTTATATATTCTCTTGAAATAGGGTCATTTAGTTTAACCCTTTGGCCAAAGCGTTGTAAGCTTGCGAGCCACGTCAAGGCAGACACCTGTTCGCAAGTCCTAACACTACCAGATAAAATACTAATATACCTCTATTAGGACTAAAATTCTCATTTACCTCTATTAGGAGGGAGAAAGACCACAGTGGGTCAATATCCAGCAGAATGAGACACTTGCAAACTAGGGAAGTGGGGAGGGGCGGGCTTAAAACCTGGGAAGGAGGAGCCACCAACCTCCACCAGCTGGAACACCTGAGAATGGGTTAACAAAACACAGAACCCCAGTAAGCTCTTTTTGGGAACCCCTGAGCCCCCACAAAATATATATATGTATATGTGTCAAAATGGAGTGCTATTGAGCGTGGCATATGTATACAACAGACGACAGAGAAGCCCAATGCTACATCCAACATGACAGAAATACACAGTAAAATACTTATATATTCTCTTGAAATAGGGTCATTTAGTTTAACCCTTTGGCCAAAGCGTTGTAAGCTTGCGAGCCACGTCAAGGCAGACACCTGTTCGCAAGTCCTAACACTACCAGATAAAATACTAATATACCTCTATTAGGATTAAAATTCTCATTTACCTCTATTAGGAGGGAGAAAGACCACAGTGGGTCAATATCCAGCAGAATGAGACACTTGCAAACTAGGGAAGTGGGGAGGGGCGGGCTTAAAACCTGGGAAGGAGGAGCCACCAACCTCCACCAGCTGGAACACCTGAGAATGGGTTAACAAAACACAGAACCCCAGTAAGCTCTTTTTGGGAACCCCTGAGCCCCCACAAAATATATATATGTATATGTGTCAAAATGGAGTGCTATTGAGCGTGGCATATGTATACAACAGACGACAGAGAAGCCCAATGCTACATCCAACATGACAGAAATACACAGTAAAATACTTATATATTCTCTTGAAATAGGGTCATTTAGTTTAACCCTTTGGCCAAAGCGTTGTAAGCTTGCGAGCCACGTCAAGGCAGACACCTGTTCGCAAGTCCTAACACTACCAGATAAAATACTAATATACCTCTATTAGGATTAAAATTCTCATTTACCTCTATTAGGAGGGAGAAAGACCACAGTGGGTCAATATCCAGCAGAATGAGACACTTGCAAACTAGGGAAGTGGGGAGGGGCGGGCTTAAAACCTGGGAAGGATGAGCCACCAACCTCCACCAGTTGGAACAGCTGAGAATGGGTTAACAAAACACAGAACCCCAGTAAGCTCTTTTTGGGAACCCCTGAGCCCCCACAAAATATATATATGTATATGTGTCAAAATGGAGTGCTATTGATCGTGGCATATGTATACAACAGACGACAGAGAAGCCCAATGCTACATCCAACATGACAGAAATACACAGTAAAATACTTATATATTCTCTTGAAATAGGGTCATTTAGTTTAACCCTTTGGCCAAAGCGTTGTAAGCTTGCGAGCCACGTCAAGGCAGACACCTGTTCGCAAGTCCTAACACTACCAGATAAAATACTAATATACCTCTATTAGGATTAAAATTCTCATTTACCTCTATTAGGAGGGAGAAAGACCACAGTGGGTCAATATCCAGCAGAATGAGACACTTGCAAACTAGGGAAGTGGGGAGGGGCGGGCTTAAAACCTGGGAAGGATGAGCCACCAACCTCCACCAGCTGGAACACCTGAGAATGGGTTAACAAAACACAGAACCCCAGTAAGCTCTTTTTGGGAACCCCTGAGCCCCCACAAAATATATATATGTATATGTGTCAAAATGGAGTGCTATTGAGCGTGGCATATGTATACAACAGACGACAGAGAAGCCCAATGCTACATCCAACATGACAGAAATACACAGTAAAATACTTATATATTCTCTTGAAATAGGGTCATTTAGTTTAACCCTTTGGCCAAAGCGTTGTAAGCTTGCGAGCCACGTCAAGGCAGACACCTGTTCGCAAGTCCTAACACTACCAGATAAAATACTAATATACCTCTATTAGGATTAAAATTCTCATTTACCTCTATTAGGAGGGAGAAAGACCACAGTGGGTCAATATCCAGCAGAATGAGACACTTGCAAACTAGGGAAGTGGGGAGGGGCGGGCTTAAAACCTGGGAAGGAGGAGCCACCAACCTCCACCAGCTGGAACACCTGAGAATGGGTTAACAAAACACAGAACCCCAGTAAGCTCTTTTTGGGAACCCCTGAGCCCCCACAAAATATATATATGTATATGTGTCAAAATGGAGTGCTATTGAGCGTGGCATATGTATACAACAGACGACAGAGAAGCCCAATGCTACATCCAACATGACAGAAATACACAGTAAAATACTTATATATTCTCTTGAAATAGGGTCATTTAGTTTAACCCTTTGGCCAAAGCGTTGTAAGCTTGCGAGCCACGTCAAGGCAGACACCTGTTCGCAAGTCCTAACACTACCAGATAAAATACTAATATACCTCTATTAGGATTAAAATTCTCATTTACCTCTATTAGGAGGGAGAAAGACCACAGTGGGTCAATATCCAGCAGAATGAGACACTTGCAAACTAGGGAAGTGGGGAGGGGCGGGCTTAAAACCTGGGAAGGAGGAGCCACCAACCTCTCAAGAGAATATATAAGTATTTTACTGTGTATTTCTGTCATGTTGGATGTAGCATTGGGCTTCTCTGTCGTCTGTTGTATACATATGCCACGCTCAATAGCACTCCTTTTTGACACATATACATATATATATTTTGTGGGGGCTCAGGGGTTCCCAAAAAGAGCTTACTGGGGTTCTGTGTTTTGTTAACCCATTCTCAGGTGTTCCAGCTGGTGGAGGTTGGTGGCTCCTCCTTCCCAGGTTTTAAGCCTGCCCCTCCCCACTTCCCTAGTTTGCAAGTGTCTCATTCTGCTGGATATTGACCCACTGTGGTCTTTCTCCCTCCTAATAGAGGTAAATGAGAATTTTAATCCTAATAGAGGTATATTAGTATTTTATCTGGTAGTGTTAGGACTTGCGAACAGGTGTCTGCCTTGACGTGGCTCGCAAGCTTACAACGCTTTGGCCAAAGGGTTAAACTAAATGACCCTATTTCAAGAGAATATATAAGTATTTTACTGTGTATTTCTGTCATGTTGGATGTAGCATTGGGCTTCTCTGTCGTCTGTTGTATACATATGCCACGCTCAATAGCACTCCATTTTGACACATATACATATATATATTTTGTGGGCGCTCAGGGGTTCCCAAAAAGAGCTTACTGGGGTTCTGTGTTTTGTTTACCAGGTTTACTGCCAGCATGAGAAAGAACTGTATACCATTTTTATACATGGCTACACGTGATTGGTTGATTAGCTCAAAAACCAAGAGTAAAACACAGCTATTGACATTCTGCAGTGTTAAACGGCATAGCACCTCCTACGATCAAAGTGCACTAATGCCAGTGACATGTTTAAGGGGTCACTGTTAGGATCCAACTTTACTGATGACAGCAACATGTTTAAGGGGGTCGGTCTCTCTTATAATCAAAGTTTACCAGTGACATGTTAAAGTGGATACAGTACATCTGGGTGATTTATGCCCAACACAAATGAGACATTAAAAGTATTCATTATTTTAAACGTTAGTTTGTAAAAACAGGGAGCCGTGACTTCAGATTTATTTCCTCTGCCTGCTCTCATCTGATATCACTTTCTGTTCCTCAAGTGTTCGCACATGCAAAGCCCCACTCTATCCCCTTCCCTGGTCTCTGACACAGTGGGATAAAAGTAAAGATAACACTTCATCGACAAATATTTCCCCTTTAGAGGTCCCGAAGAAATTCAATTTATAAATTTCTTCACAAAAAAAATAATTAAAAAAAAAGTGCAAAATGTGATTAGCAGTTAGGTGGATTTAGGGAAGCCAAATAAATTAAATTCTTTACAAAAAGTTGTTTCTTTGTGGGATTACACCTTCAAAAAAAAAAAAAAAGTAAAGTGGCTCTGATGATATAGCACCTAACTTACACATGTTGATCTACAAAATGTTGTTCACCGAGAGCTGCGGGGTGAAAGAAGGATGTTTACCATGACTGGGGAAGCAGCGTCTCCATTATATCCTCCATATGGTTACATCTGTACAACTGGGAGCATCGGGATTTGAAACAGACTCCATATCACTTTAAGTTATTGATCCATGTCTCTAACTCAATACCAGTGCATTGTAATTCACAATAGCCCTGTATCTCGAATGCCAATCGGGAAGTAGGACTGGACTTTTGATGAGGTTGGCAAGACTAAAGTGTTAAATAGACCCTATATGTAGTATCTTAAAGCTGCAGTTCAAGCTGCTGTTTTTGGAAAAAAAAAAAAAAAAAAATCCCCATTCAACATGTGCATCAATACAATCTGCACAGTGGCAAGTGATTAGCTAAGCTGATGGTCGATCAGTTCTCCTGTAATCGATCACTTGCTCTGGGTTATTTAATTCAGTTCTTGCACAGCATTTTGGGCAATGTAGTCCTGGAATATGATTGACTGGGCAGTTACTAGATTCAATTGGTGCACTGCTAGAGAGAGGGCGGGGCTCAAGAACCAGAGCCTATCAGAAGGGGAAGGGGGCTGTCACTTTAGAAATGCTTCCTACATTAGAAACATAAAAAAGTCTTTAAAACATTTTTTTATTTTTTTAAATGCTACAAGTATTTTCGCATAAAACAGAACTGATTAAAAAAAAAAAAAATACCCACAAATAGGATGTTGCTTGAACTGCTGCTTTAACCAACATACTTCTTGTGCTACCGTATATACAGTAACTGTGGACACACAATTGGGACTAATGTGTGGCTGACCCACTCCCACTAAAGGGGATAAAGACCAGTTCAATATGATTTTCACAAATCCCCTTGACTTTTTTGTTAAGAAGCCGATTTTGAAAAAGTCTGTACCGTTCATGTATATCAGCCAACCGAGCAATGACAATGGAAATGTGATTTCAAATAAAGTGTACAATAAAAGTGTAATGACTTACCCCATATCACAGAGAGAGGTTTCTTCTCCCAAGAATTAATGCTAGAAAAATAGAGAGATTGTAGTCTGTCACTTGACATGATTAGAAACACCAGTAACAAATAACCGTGAAATTCAGACAGAACCCTTCACTATAAGGTCAATGTATCAAGGGATATCAACTCACATTACATTAACAAACACAGCGTAATTATTAAAATACAGTATATTGCCCCAATTTTGCAGCCTTGATACCTAAGCTTCTATTGCTTCTAAAGGCTGGGACCCGCTGCGCCCTGTGGCTCGGGCGGCCACGTGAGCGCAACTCACTATTGCTGTTTAGCCTCACGATCCGGTCCCAGTCCCTCCTCACTGCCAACTGACTAAGTACTGTGACGCGTCAGCCAGCAGGGGATACCAGAGAATTGTGTTCCTGTGCAGCGACGCGTCACATGGTACGCGAGTCAGCCAATGGGGAGGAGGGGAGGGAAGGAGCTAGATGGGAGGCTCCTTGGGTGGGGAGCAGGGAAGGAGCTGCAGGTTAAAGTGTGTGTGTGTGTGTGTGTGTGTATGTATATGTGTGTGTGTGTATGTATGTGTATATGTGTGTGTGTGTGTGTGTGTGTGTGTGTATATGTATGTGTGTGGGGGGGTGGACGGCACCACGATCAGATACCGCCCCCCTCCCTCCCACTCCAACCCCCCTCCCTCCCGCTCCCCTCCTTCCCACTCCCCTCCCTCCCGCTCCCACCCCACTCCCTCCCGCTCCCACCCCCCTCCCTCCCGCTCCCACCCCCCTCCCTCCCGCTCCCACCCCCCTCCCTCCCGCTCCCACCCCCCTCCCTCCCGATCCGCCCCCCTCCCTCCCGCTCCGCCCCCCTCCCTCCCGCTCCGCCCCCCTCCCTCCCGCTCCGCCCCCCTCCCTCCCGCTCCAGCTCCCCTCCCTCCCGCTCCAGCTCCCCTCCCTCCCGCTCCAGCTCCCCTCCCTCCCGCTCCAGCTCCCGGCTCCCTACAGACCGCATATCGCGGTCTGTGTCTGTCAGCACCCCGCCTGTCTGCAGTGCGGGCGCGCTGACTGAGGGAGCGGGGCCTTAGCCTTAGATCTGACAAAGTCAGACTTCTAGTCCTCCCAGATCATCAAGCAAGTGCCATCACCTGTTGATTGCTGAGCACAGAAAAAAAAAGACATCTATAAATACTTTCAAATAATATATACGGATGTACTGTGTTAAAATGTAGAATAACTTAGAGTTTCTATAGTATTCGATGGCAGTGATAACACAGAATCTCCCACCATACTCTAGGCTACATCTGTAAAATAAGAAATAGAACTACTTTTTATCCAGAGGTCAAAGTGCGATGGTACTAAGTTTGAGTCCCCGCTGGCGTGGAGCACGCTCGTGCTTTGAGAGCACTCCAAGAATCAGCGCCGGGTGTCCTGATATGTGCAGGGGGAGGTGGCATTGCGGGTAGTTGAGTGCGCAGGAAAGTATACATTTTTTGTTTATCTAAGCGCCGACTGCGGGTGAGCGTGTGTGCCCGCGCACAAGCGCACGCACTAAGTGAGCAGGGACTTACATATATCTATATAAGTAACCACCGCGCGCTCGGCGCTAGCGGGGACGCAGCCTAAGGGGTATGAAATACTGCTTTTTTATTTACCAATCCAAGGTACCACTACTTTTTATTGACACATAGTTTCAGTTTTGCTCTTCAAGAAAGGGGGATTTATTTTAGAAGGACTCTCTCCCTTATGGTTTAAGTGTTAGATCATTATTTCTAAGATATAGTACATAGATATTATTCCTTAACATTAAGAATCTTATTCAGTCGGGCCCAATAATGTTACTTTTTTCAGCCCAGTGACTTCTACTGTTGCAGAAAGAGTAGTGCTTCTGAGTTATACAAATGCTGATCACCTGACTCTGAACGTCTCTAGTGCCAGAGGGTTAAGCAGTGGAAAGTGTTAAACTGGTTTCTTTAACTCTTAGCCACTCAAATTGTTAACTGTCCATCCAAATCCTGTTGTATCGCATGTAATCTTAAACTTTTGCCAATAGATGGCACTGTTCTCTTCTTCCTATACTTGGTTCCATGTACTGTATGTCCTCCTAGGTCAGTATTCTGCAACCTTTCAAGGAAGAAGAGCCATAGTTTGTTTTGTTCAGAATATTCAGAGCCACAACACATGCATGAATATTACACCCACACAAACACATATATCGTACACACACTAATAGGTATACTGTATAAGCATTACCATACAACAAACTTACTTTAATTAGAATTAGGAAAAGGAAAAAAAATACGTAGGGGTATAAAATGCATCTCACAGTAATAAGTCCCTTTATTTTGTTCGTTGTTTATCTGTGCAAAACAGTTTGTCATTTACAAATACACAATACATACACTACCCCTCCCCCCCAATACATACAGAATACAATGCTCTCCCAAATACATACACACTATACCTATACTGTATATCTATATATATAAAATTGAATTTTGTGAGGTTGGTGCTAGATATGGTGAATCTGATTGGTCCTCAGCCTCTGGCCAATCAGATTGGTGGCTCTATGACGTCACCCAACTGCCACTTTTCCTCACCCGCAGATCACCTTCCCCCTCGGCCTCACCCAACTGACACACACACTCTTCATCCAGCTCACCTCCCCGCCGGCACCCCCCCAGCTCACCTCCCCCCAGGGAATCCACCAGGCTAACCCGAGCCCCAGCCAGCAGCAGCATGCGGGTAGTGTCGCCGCCGACACAGCTCCACGCACGGGGGGGGAACCGCCGCCGCCTCGAGCCGCCTCTTCCCCACCACACCGTTTCTCAGCAGCGCCTCACCTCCCCACCCGCTGCCGCTGCCGACACAGCTCCGCGCGGGGGAGGGGGAACCACCGACGACGACGACACCCGCCTCTGCCCCACCACCCCCACCCTCTCAGCAGCACCTCGCCTCCTCCCCATCCGCTGCCGACACAGATGCGCGCGGGGGAGGGGGAACCACCGCTGCCGACGACAATCGCCTCTGCCCCACCACCCCCACCCTCTCTCAGCAGCTCCTCACCTCCTCCCCACCCGCTGCCGACACAGATCCGGGGGGGAGGGGGAAGGACAACACCACTGCAGCCGCCTCTGAGCCCACCACCACCACCCCCCCCTCTCAGCAGCGCCTCACCTGTCCACTCGCCGCCGACACTAGCGCGCCACCGCCAGTCAGCGGGAGGGGGGGGGGAGTCAGGAGAGAGGGGGGAGAGGGAGTCAGGAAAAGGGGGGTGGGAAGGGAGTCAGGAGAGAAGGGGGGGAAGCCCACACATAAATACATACTGACTGACACACACTGACTGGCTGACTGACACACACTGACTGACTGACAAACACTGACTGACACACACTGACTGACTGACTAACACACACTGACTGACTGACACACACTGACTGACTGACACACACTGACTGACTGACACACACTGACTGACTGACACACACTGACTGACTGACACACACTGACTGACTGACACACACTCACTGACTGACACACACTCACTGACACACACACTCACTGACTGACACATACACTCACTGACTGACTGACACACACACTCACTGACTGACACACACACACACTGACTGACTGACACACACTGACTTACTGACACACACTGACTTACTGACACACACTGACTGACACACACTCTCTGATTGACACACACACACACTGACTGACTGACACACACTCACTGACTGACTGACACACACTTCCCCCCTCAGTCAGCTCAGCTGCCAAACACACGGGGGGCACAGAGCTGTGAACAGGGGGGGGGGGGAAACAAAGCATTGAATGGGGGGGGGGAATCGGAGCTGTGAACAGTGGGGGGAGGGGGGCGCAGCTCTGAACAGCTGTGAAGAGGGGGGGAAGGGAGTTGAGAGGGAGGATGGGGGAGCCAGAACATTACATCACTGGCAAAGTCGGGTATATCAGCTAGTATGTATATGTATATATGTATATATATATATATATATATATATATATATATATATATATATATATATATATATATATATATATATATATACAACTGTATGCTCATCTGCATGTCTTAGGCAGGTCTGCAACCCCACCTTTCCCCATTATCACCCAGCATACAGCACTTCCACTGCAGCAAGGGATTCTGGGAAATGACATGCAAATGAGCACACAGTGTCACTTTTTGCCTCAAAAAACATTTTTAACATGGTTCCCTATAGGCTTAAGCTTGCTGCATGGTCACAGCTTTGAGCACAGCCAGGGTTAAGGTGCATACCCAGAAAACCACCCACAGACAGCTGTTTCGACATTAATGGGTCTCATCAGTGTGGGGTTGATTTTAACTGGGTATGCAAAGAGGCTATGGGATAGGCTATACCATAATACTCAGTTAAGTTATGGTGAGTAAAAAAAGTGACAAAAACCCTCCACAGGAAAGCAAATATGCAAACTTAACTTATCTCAGTATTATGGTATAGCCTATCCCATAGCCTCTTTGCATACCCAGTTAAAATCAACCCCACACTGATGAGACCCAGTAAGGTCGAAGCAGCTGTCTGTGGGTGGTTTTCTGGGTATGCACCTTAACCCTGGCTGTGCTCAAAGCTGTGACCATGCAGCAAGCTTAAGCCTATAGGGAACCATGTTAAAAATGGTTTTTGAGGCAAAAAGTGACACTGTGTGCTTATTTGCATGTCATTTCCCAGAATCCCTTGCTGCAGTGGAAGTGCTGTATGCTGGGTGATAATGGGGAAAGGTGGGGTTGCAGACCTGCCTAAGACATGCAGATGAGCATACAGTTGTATTTGCATATTTGCTTTCCTGTGGAGGGTTTTTGTCACTTTTTTTTACTCACCATAACTTAACTCAGTATTATGGTACATATACATATACATATACATACTTAGTTAAATTATGGTGAGTAAAAAAAGTGACAAAAACCCTCCAAAGCAAAGTATACTAGCTGAGAGACCCGGCGTTGCCTGGGATGTAATTTGGCCGCAGTGACTGGTTGACTGGGAGGGAAGCAGTGACTTTGGGAAGCGGTGGGTGGGCGAAGCAGTGACTTTGGGAAGCGGTGGGTGGGTGAAGCAGTGACTGGGTGGGTGGTTGGCTTGGTGAGGGGGTCAGCATTGACTGGGTGGGTGGGTGAAGCAGTGATTGGGTGGGCAGTTGGGGGGGTCAGCAGTGACTGGGTAGGTGGGGGGGGGGTCAGCAGTGACTGGGTGGGGGGTCAGCAGTGACTTGGTCAGCAGTGACTTGGGTGGGGGGGTCAGCATTGACTGGGTGAGTGGGGGGGGGTCAGCAGTGACTGGGTGGGGGGGGTAAGCAGTGACAGGGTTGGTGGGGGGGGTCAGCAGTGATTGGGTGGGCAGTGACTTTGTCAGCAGTGACTGGGTGGGTGGGGGGGGTCAGCAGTGACTGGGTGGGGGGGGTCAGCAGTGGGTGGGGGGGGGGGTCAACAGTGACTGGGTGGGTGGGTGGGTCAGCAGTGACTGGGTGGGTGGGGAGGGTTGGGGGGATCAGCAGTGACTGGGTGGGTGGGGGATTTGGGTGGATCAGCAGTGACTGGGTGGGGGTGGTCAGCAGTGACTGGGTGGGGAGGGAAGCAGTGACTGGATGGATGGGGGGTCAGCAGTGACTGAGTGGGTGGGGGGGTCAGCATTGACTGGGTGAGTGGGGGGGGGTCAGCAGTGACTGGGTGGGGGGGTTAGCAGTGACAGGGTTGGTGGGGGGGGGTCAGCAGTGACTGGGTTGGCAGTGACTTTGTCAGCAGTGACTGGGTGGGTGGGGGGGTCAGCAGCATTCAGCAGTGACTGGGTGGGTGGGGAGGGTCAACAGTGACTGGGTGGGTTGGTGGGTGGGGGGGTCAGCAGTGACTGGGTGGGTGGGGAGGGTTGGGGGGGGCAGCAGTGACTGGGTGGGGGTTTGGGGTGGATCAGCAGTGGGTGGGTGGGGGTGGAGGTCAGCAGTGACTGGGTGGGTGGATGGGGGTGGGGGATCAGCAGTGACTGGGTGGATGGGGGTGGGTGGGGTGGGTCAGCAGTGACTGGGTGGGGGTCAGCAGTGACTGGGTGGGTGGGGGTGGGGGGGGCAGCAGTGACTGGGTGGATGGGGGGGGGGCAGCAGTGACTGGGTGGGTGGGGAGGGGTCAGCAGTGACTTCAGCAGTGACTGGGTGGGTGGAGGGAGGTTTCAGCAGTGACTGGGTGGGTGGGGTTTCAGCAGTGACTGGGTGGGTGGGTGGGGGGTTTCAGCAGTGACTGGGTAGGTGGGGGGGTCAGCAGTGACTGCGTGGATGGGGGGGTCAACAGTGACTGGGTGGAGGGGGGTCAGCAGTGACTGGGTGGGGAGGGTCAGCAGTGACCGGGGGGTGGTTGGGGGGGAAGCAGTGCGTGGGTGGTGGGGGGGTGTAAGTTGGGTACAGTATGTGCACTTTTCCCACCGTAGTTCTGCTGGGAAGAGATGCTACTGTAAGATGTATGTGATGTTGCGCAGCGTCCATGAGTTTCACGTGGGAGAGCAACCCGGAGGATCTCCCCCCCCCCACACCGTTTGTGGCTCTGCTAGGGTCCGCAGCTCTGGGGCCGGCGTGAGGATCACTGGCGCGTGGTTCCATTGATCTCCAGGCTATCTGGGGGCGGGCCACCAGGCGGAGGTGTATGAACGCAACCCGTTGCCTGTGCTCCGGTGAGTGGGGACCTGTGGTGGGGGTGATCCGGGAGACGGGGACAGGCCAAAAGTGGTGGAGTGGAGCGGAGAGCTGGTGTGTGCGGGCTGTGACATGTGGCAGGAGGTGCGTTGGCGCTTCCTCTCCGTCCCATGTTGGGGGGGGGGTGTGGAGCGAGAGAGCCGGTCTGTCTGGCGGCTAAGTGTACCAGTGGGGTAGGTGTGGTGAGCGGTGGCTGCAGGCCAATGAGAGGTGTGCGGGGGGTGGGCGGTGCGAGGGACCAATCAGATTGGCCTGAGGCAGAGTGACGGGTCAAAGGACCAATCAGATTGCCCATAGGGACACCAACATACAACGTTTAAAAAATAAAAAATAAAATATATATATATATATATATGAACAAAACACAAAATAGATGCCGCAGTCAAATCAGCTCAAAATGAACTAGTAATACATAAAACCAGACATCAGGGTAAATAATACCCTTTGGCGGTGCTACCGACCCAAAGATCATATAACCACAAAAAGAGAAAAGAGGGTCAAAAGATGGAGCACTCAAAAAGTATGTAATGAAAAATAGAAAAATGGACTTTATTAGCAATGCAAAAAATAAAACAAATGAGACATACCCAAACACATACCACATATAAGATGACTGCTGTAAAATAAAACTTATAATAACTAAACACAAAAAAACCCCAAACCTGGAAAAACCATGTAATAAGAGTCCCAATAGAACATAACAAAACTAGGGGAAAGAAAATTCACCTAGAGATGTGGTAAAGATCGGCCGATCATATAGTAAATAGGAACTCAAAACAATGAATGAAAAGACCAAGAAACAAAATAATAAATCAAAAACCTGCAAATAAAGCCAATAAGAAAAATATATAAACCTAGATGCTGCATGATATAACATATGAAAATGACAGGCAAAAAATAAATGCTAACTGGGGAAGATGTGCAAGACAAACAGCAAAACACTTAAATGGCTAAGATTTTTTTTTAATAAGTAACATAAACAAAGCCACAGAGGTAAATAGAAAAGACCCTGTGAGATGCTGAGATTAATGAATGAGTCCTGATACTCGTAGGGCACTACAAGCATGTAGTAGGCATGGTAGGAAAGAAGTCCAAATAAAGCACAATGTGCAATCAATACAGCCCCCCAACGTTCCAAACAGTGGAGTAGTAGACAAAGGCCAGCATCGGACGCCCCAGCATCAGTTGAATGGTAAAGTGAGGGTGAACACAGACATGACGCTGGACAAAGCACACATGGGTCAGAGGGTAGTGAGGGTATGACGCAACTCCGCTCCGACGGCCGTTTCGCCGTGAGGCTATATATATTGCCTTAAACTTGCCTTGGAAAATCTGGGTTTATCACCAACAAGACGCAGGTACATGTTGGGTACATGCTGCAACATTTCACACATTTCTGCCGAGAGTAATGGTCCATCGGATTAACTCAGCAGGGGTTCCTGGCAGTCCCATTCAGTTTGAATGGGACTGCCAGGGACCCCCGCTGTTAACACGATGGGCCATTAGTCTGTCTGTAGAAATGTGTGAAATGTTGCAGCATGTACCCAGCATGTACCCAGCATGTACCTGGGTATTTTTGGTGATTGCCCCTGATTTGTTTTAGAATAATAGTCGGTACTACAGTATATATAAATGTTGGTGATTTATGGTGTACGAAGTTCCAAGGTATTATAGACATGAAAGTTGTATCACACAACTTTAAACTCTCCATAGATGGCAGAAAAACACTATGTAACAAAATGATCTAACACTATCAGTGCTAAATAAGAAATATATGAAGTTGTTCAATAAACTGTAATAGTGCCAGTCAGGGTACTATTGCATGGAAACTCTCAAAGATGCCCCGATCGGTACTATTACAGTTTAAGAAAAAAATACCTTTGTATGAAATTAAAAGTTCCTATTAAAATTCCACTCCTTCCAAACACCCCCTCCTACTAACACAAAACAGTTGCTGTCACTGACATGACATCACAGGAAGGTGACAGGAGTATATCAGATACATTAAAAAAAACTGAACATGATAGCTTTCAGAGGAAAAGGATGTCCATTACCTGGTGCATATAAATTTAGTTAAATTTTAAGCACTTCTTCCCATTATGTGTTATTTGTATTATTTGTTATTTATATGTGCAACTTATCCCTGTTTAACAGAAACTGCATCTAAATCCAGCAAGGAGCTGGTTAAATTAACCAGACTCTACCTGCCTAATTAGGAGTCTGTGAAAAAGCCTCATGTGAGACGCAGGAAAGAGATTTTCCTCAGTACACAACAGTGCTGACATGAGGAGAGGATCTTGAATATACAGGAGTGTATTGACAGCAAGACACAAAGGGACTAGACCTCTTTTCCTGGATGCAGAGGACCCAGGAACCTGCCAGAGGCTGGACCCTCAAGCATACCAAGACACCGGGACATCACTGACCCGAAGGGCTACCTGCTTTACGGTACCGCTGAGACTTTGTGGTGGTAGGCTGGAAAGGGGCTTATATTGCCTGTCTAATAAGAGAGGGACTGGGGGAAGTGAGTTAGCCCTTAAAAAGGGATAGGTGTTTGTTGTTTTTGTGTGTTTTTGTTTGCTATGCTGTTTATAGGGACAGGCTCAATAAAGCCATATGTTAATTTCACCCTAAACGGTCTCCATTTGCATACATCTGCATATATCTCTTACATATGGTATGAGAAGTGGGATGAGAGGTGGCCCTTGAATTTCAAAGGGGCCCCGGAGACTGCCTGTGATTTTATTTTGTGCTTTTGCCTGCATACAGTTCATGCAACAGCCATAGCAACAAAACAAAGAATCACGTGAAGAAGTGACCACATTTAAAGGGCTACACATCCAGGCAGGAAAACTACTGTACACTGCACTGGAGAAAGCCACAGTTTGACTGGGAGGACTGCGACAAATGGTGACCCACACAAGGGACTGATACTGTGATACTGAGTCCACCCTACCACTTGTGTGAAGGAAAAAAAACCCTGGGAATATAAAATTGCCACCCAGCTGAAATACAGACTCTGCAAGAATGGGGAAGGAAACCCTCTGCAAGAATGGGGAAGGGTAAAGAGTCCAGCCACACAGAGCAGTTTCCCTTTGTGAGGATGCGGGGATCACGGCGCTCACAGCGCGACCTCTCCTCACCTCCGAATGCCCACGCTGCCATGAGACGGCTTCCTCACCTCGCCCGATCTGCTCCCGCTGTGCAGGGGCGCCCCCCTCGTTCCCAGCGGGCCGGCGCTGCCCCGCGGTCTTTCAGGGCTATGGCGGTTCCCTCTGGTCCCGGACGCGTGCTCTCCGACTTTACAGAGCGCGCGCCGGGCAAGGATAATTTATTCACTGCAGTAGCAGTGAAACCATGCCCCCAATTCTCACAAAGGCTGCCACTTAACCCTAAAGCTCCTCACCTGGCTGCCTATCATAGGAACCAATCCAGGACAGCTCCTCATGTTCCTCCCCTCCATTCCCTATTGGTCAGCCGCACCTGTCCTGCCTCTCTCACATTGCTCGACATAGTCTCTGCTTGCGGACGTCTATTCTGGCACTCCCTTTGCTCTTTGTTTATTCAGGTTGTGACCCGGCTTGGCGGACGTCCCTCTCTGGCTCTGGACCCCAGCTCCCACTTGACCTTGCAGCTTCTCTCATCCCTTGACCACAGCTTGGACCTCGACCTCCCGGATCTCTCTCTCCTTGACCTTGACTAACGGCAACGACTTTGTCTCTACTGTACCGGTACCGGCAAGTATTGCTACACCTATTCCCACCTGGCCTGGCAACGCCAAAACACCACACTCCGGACACGCTCCTTCTGCTGCGGGTGCGTGCACATATACATCCCCACCTCAGTATAAGGGACGAGTCTGGTCTGCGGGCAGCACCGGCGTAACACCCTTCAGGCCTTATTTCGATGATGAGGATGATGCTTATGTGGCCCCAGAAAAAGGGCAGCAGCCAGAGGAATATTTTTTTAATCAGAGCCAAGGAACTGCAGCAATAAGCAATGCGCTTTGATCACAAGGAAGGTACAGAAGTTTTTCTTAGCAAGTGCACATATAGAATCACAGATGAGAAAGAATGTGTGCACAGTACTGCTGATGTTTCAGAAGTTACCAAAGTAAAGAAGAAAAAGTCTACAGAGACGCCTGTGAGAGCTACAAACTCTGCAAGCAAAGTCTGCCTACCTGTAAGACTACCAGCTGGGATTCTATCGAAATACAGTGAAAACAGCTGCAATAGCGCCTCCCGAGGTCAGGAAGAAAAATACACCTGATAGCACCAAAATGGAGGGCAAGATGTGGCGTTCCTGTAATGAACCACAAAACACAAACCCACAAAACACCCACAAAACACCCCATGGATGGTGGAGGTGCCTGAACTCGGTATGTACCAAAAAGTCTGGTCTCTATGATGATGAGAGGGAGTAGCAGATCACTGAATATTTATGCCAGCTAATGCAATGGCAAGAAAAGCCTGGCAGATACAGTGGAACTGCTGAAGTTTCAAAAAAAGTAGGAGACCCAGTATCCCTGATGGCACAGAGTTGTCTAAAACAAAAAGGTGGATAATGAAAAAGAAAAGCGGTTCTTCACTTACCGTGGAAGGAACAGACACTTACGCAGATCCCGAGGAGGAAAACAGGGGCCGAAATGCCCTGCAACCTAGAGAAAATGGAGGATTTGTCATGCGGATGACAAAATATCCAGAGGGCCCAAGGCAGAAGTCGTGTAACCCAAAGAAGTGTCTGTCCGGTTCTAACAGTGAGGAACCCTCAACCAACCATACCAGGCAAGCGGAGCCGGAACCAGTGAATGACGATCCCTTGAACAGCCCTGAAAATGCACTGCAAGCTGCCAGGCATAACTGCGATCTGCTCAGTGAAAACGTGAAATGGGAGAGAGAAAAAATGCTGAGCAACAGAAGACTGCTCACAATGTACTCTGAGGCCAAGACCGAATTGGAGGATCAAAGGATGGATATAGATACTGAGAACACTACTAATACCGCCATGGATGAAAAGCAGACCAAGTCTGACCGAATGATTGCTAAACATGATGATCTGAGACAGAAGTACTGTAAGAGGAGGCACTGAAAGAGATTACAGTCTCTCAGCAAGAGGTTTGCAATTGCCATAGAGAGTTGGAAGTCTCTCAGAATGAGGTTCATACTCTCCGCATAGAACTGGATGCCTCACACCAAGAGATCAGCAGTTGCCGCGCAGAACTGGAAGTCTCTAAAAAGGAACTTCACAGTCTCTCTGAGGAGCTGGACATCTTTCAAAAAGCTGTCTACAGTGTTAGTATGGATCTTAAAGTTTCTCAAAAGGAGCTTCACACCCTCAATCTAGAGATAGACGTCGCATGCCAGGAGACCGGGATTCTCAAATCAGAAGTGTGTAAGCGTAAGTATGAAGAGGCTGTGAATATTATAGAGACTGTAAAAAGAGAAAACACAAGGCTGAAAGAAGAAAATTCTGATTTGACTGACCACATCAATGAATAGAAAGGAAAGCAGCACGAGCTAGAAAAAATAAAGAAACTACTGGAAGATGAAAAGTTGGAAGCATTGGAGCAACACATGCAAGCGGAGCACCTACTGCAGGACCAGCTGCAAGATCTGGGTGCGCACCTCCAGAATGCCTAGGAGAAGCAGTAAACTCTGCAGGAAGAAAATATGCAGGCTGCTAAAGAAGTACAAGTGCTACAGGAATGTCTCAGAACCAAGTATGTCCTTGCAGAGCAGCATGAGAAACTGAAGGCTACCCTGAGCATCACTAGAGCATCACTGGAGGCCAAACTTAGAGGCCAGGTGACTCAGTATGAGAGGGAGCATGAGAAGGTCTATAAACTGAAGCAAGAGCTAAACTTGTTTGAAAAGGGAGAAAGGCAGCGGAGTAATTCATAAATACTACAAAGCTCTTGTCCAAGCAAGATTGGAGAGAGAAAAGTATCTGTGCAAATGCAGCGTTCACCATACAGGCTGCCTACAGAGGAATGGAAACTCATCAGCTAAATCGCCAGAATAAAGCAGCCTGCCTTCTCCAATCCATATAGAGAATGAGACGACAAAGAGAGAACTATGAACATTTGTAGCAATGTGTCATTCTTCTCCAGTCAAATGTTAGGAAGTGTCTCCAGCAAAGATGCTACAAAAAAATGAAGGAAGCTGCTGGTGTGATGTAGGACCTGTATCTGGATTGAATCACAACTGAGATGCCACAGTAGTCGATCGGTATGGACACAAACTCCACCCAGCTTGAACCATCCATGAATATGGCTATGGAACCTGATGCAGATGGTCACCCTAAACTCAGGGAAGAAAGGATTGCCCAACCCAGGGGAAAATACATGCCCAAGCGGTCAGAAGAAATACTGTGCTTGGAAAAAGATCTCCTTGAGCGACTGAGTGCTGATCTCAAGCACCTTCTAGAGGAGACACTATAAACCTGGAGAAAGGGCTCCAATCCCAGCGGGACTCAGGGTTCTCATCCTCCATCAACTCATTCGAGCTGCAGGGATATATTGAGTGAGAGTGGAAGGATGGGCTTTAGCCGTGGTAAGCCCACAAACAGGGGAGGTATGTAACAGGGACTTATCCCTGTTTCAGTGTAATGGGTGCTCACCACTAGCAAAACTGGACCGCAAGGCTGAGGTGGGAATGTAAGTATAAACCGACCTCCAGCCATGTGGACACATCCGGAGTGCAGAGTGATAGTTGTATAGCCGGGTCAGGGTTGGAGAAGTGAGAATGGTAATAATACTCGCCGTGGTCAGGGGTTGGAGAAATCGTTGTAAGGTCCCACGCTGCGGGGACTCCCGCTCCCGGCATCCTCTTACCTTGCTCTTCTGCTGCCCCGAATCCCCGGCGGCGTTCCCCTGTCGTCGGCGTCAACCCCGCGGCTGCTCTCTTCCGGGTCGCGTGCGTCATCCTTACAGGCGCGCGCAGACCCAAGCCTCTATCACCTGGTGTCCTGAGCCTGGTCCCGCCTCCTCCTGGTGGGCATGCGCACTGGTGTGCTCCCCAGCCCCAGCTCGACCAGGTCCGCCCCCAGGCTTCTCTCTCCTATCAGGGTTAACCCCTGGACCGCACCTCCACTCCTCCCTTTCCCCTGATTGGTCTCAGCCCACTATTTAGTCTGGTCTCCCCATTCTCTCAGTGCTCTGCATAGCTACTGTACCTTGGTGCTGTCTGCTTCTGCTTGGCTCTCTTGTTTTTCAGTCCCTGTTCCTGTCCGTGCATTCTCTGCTGACCTCCCTGGATTTCGACCTTGGCTTTGGACTTTGACCACGCTGCTTTCTGGACCCCTCGGACTTGGCTATTGGACACTCTACCATGCTGTCTTCTATACCCCTTGGACTCAGCAAACGGACCCTCAACAACGCAGCTCTCTCCTCGACGCAGGCTTATGGACACTCTACCACGCTCCCTTCTCTACTCCAGGACCATTGGCTTACGTACCCAACCGTTCTATGTCGGATTTGGCAAGTACCGAACTACTTCTATTTTTGTTCCCCGGATCATCTACGCTACTTCCACACTCCGGCCGCGCCCCCGTTTAATGTTAGGTGTGTGGTATTTGTCATTTCCACCTCAGTCCCGGGGTCTCGTCTGGTTTGTGGGCAGGCCGAGCGTTGCATTATGCAGAGCCCATCAGACCCAGACCCCCCGAGGTGGAAGATACCCTGACCACTATCTCCAAACATTTCACCTTTCTGGACAATCAGGTTACCGCACTTAACCAACAGGTTGCTACTTTAACCTCTCAAATGCCCCAGGTTAACGCCTCCAGTTCCGCTATTCCTCCCACTGTTTCCCGAGAGGGAGCAGGCACATCAGAGTTGCGGATCCCTACGCCTAGTAAATATGCTGGAGACCCTCTTGCAAGCCGTGGGTTTTTAAACCAGTGCGAGATTCAATTCGAACTGCCACCTTCTCGCTTCCCCACAGATCAAACCAAGGTAGCTTACATCTTCTCCCTCCTCACCGGGGATGCGTTGGCCTGGGCTTCACCAATCTGGGAGCTAAGACCTGAACTCACTTACAGCTTTCCCAACTTTAAGAGAGAGTTTTGTTTAGTTTTTGATACCCCTGGATGTAGTGTTATGGCTGCTTCCTCCTTGTTCCACATTTCACAGGGTCGGAAATCTGTGGCACGATACGCTCTGGAATTTCGGACAACCACGGCTGAGACTGATTGGAATGATGGTGCACTCTCCGCGGCCTTCTGGCAAGGGCTATCTGAGTCCTTAAAGGACGAACTGGCGGCTCGTGGGAGGCCATATTCATTGGAGGCCCTGATCGCTTTATGCATCAGGGTGGATCAACGACTTCTGGAAAGGTGGGCCAAACATCAACGTCCTCGTACTGATGTCCTTATGCCTTCTGCTTCCAGATATCCTGCTCCTGTCTTACCGGCATTGGATGCTCCGGAACCCATGCAACTGGGCAGCCATCAACTTTCGCCTATGGAACGACTTCGTCGGAGGACTGAGGGCCTGTGCAATTATTGCGAATCTCCTGGGCACATCTTGCCACGTTGTCTCTTGAGGCCGGGAAACGCCAGAACCCAGTGAGGTATGAGGGGATTTCACTGGGTACAATCTCTTCATTCCTCTCTCCCGCACAGGAGTTTCCCAAGCGCATCTTACTCCCTGTCCTCCTTAAGTACGTCAGCCTCCAAATCGCTGCTCTTGCCTTCCTCGATTCTGGATCAGGAGGGAATTTCATGAACCATGCTTTTGCATTTCAGAACAACATCCCTCTCCAGGAGAAAACCATTCTGGTTGGGTTGGAGGCTATCGATAGTTGACCTCTTCAGCCAGCCTTTATTTCCTTGGAGACACTTCCCATTGAACTTTCTATGAAGGATGGACACTTGGAATTCATTACTTTTGATGTCATCCATTCCCCTTCGGTTCAACTCATTCTGGGCCTACCGTGGTTACAACTCCACAACCCCATTATCGATTGGACTGCTAAGTCTCCCATCCGATGGAGATCTTCCCATGTAGAGTTGCTTCCTCCTTCCCCCACGGTACTGGCCATCTTGGAGACCTCCCCCCTGCAAGAGGCCACCCTACCGGAGGATTATTCAGAGTTCTTGGACGTCTTCTTCAGTAAAACTAAATCCGAGGAGCTTCCTCCCCCATCGCTCTTTCGACTGCTCGATTGACTTGATTCCGGGAGCCCCTTTCCCCAAAGCCAGGTCGTATCCCCTATCTTTGCCCGAGATGGAAGCCATGGCTGAGTATATCACGGAGAACCTTCTGTAAGGATCTGCGCCGTGGGTACACCCGCTTCCAGTGCCTCCTTACCTTTGCTCCGTTCCACCCAGGCTCCCCAGCGGCGTGCCTCACTTCGTGTGGTCCCCTCCATGGCTGCTTCCACACTTCCGGGTCGCGCACGTCACCCCTACGGGCACGCGTGGACCCAGGCTTCAATTTGCTGGAGCCGGGCGCCTGACTCCGCCTCCTCTGACGCATCGCACGCATTACGCGCTTCCCTGCCCCTGCTCCATCAGGTCCACCCCCCAGGCCCTTCTCTCTATCAGGCCCTTCCCCGGGCCGTCCCTCCGCTCATCCCTTTGCTCCGACACGTCCCAGCTACCCAGGCACCTCTCCCCTATCAGGTCCTCCCTCGGGCCACTCCTCCGTCCCTCCCCTTGCTCTGATTGGCCCCAGACACTTCTCCCCTATAAGGTCCGCCCTCGGGCCACTCCTCTGTTCCTCCTCTTCCTCTGATAGGTCCCAGCCCCCTATTTAGTCTTCCCTCACCATTTCCTCTTTGCTCTGCATAGCTTTTGTACCTTGGTGCTGTCTGCTGTTGCCTGGCCCCTTTTGTCTTTCTGTTCCTATTTCCTGTCCCTGGATATACTTCTGACCTCCCTGGATATCGACCTTTGGCTTTGGACTTCTACTACGCTGCTCTCTGGAACCCTAGGATTTGGCTTTGGACATTTCTACTCAGCAGACTTCTATATCCCTTGGACACGGCTTACGGACACTCTACTACGCTGCTCTCTCCATCCCACGACCATTGGCTTACGGACTTTACCTTTCTACGCTGGAGCTGGCAAGTACGGTACTCATTCTATTCTTAAAACAAAGAGAGATACCGGCGCCTAATAAGTCCAATTAGGTGGAGTCCTTGAAATCCAGTAGAAATAATTCAAGTTCCAGAATGATAATCAGCAATCTATAAGTCTTGAGATGACCAGATGGAACTTCATGGGAAGTTGAACATGAAACAAAAAAACAGAATTTAGTGCAACACAGCTATGATAATTCATACAGACATGAACTCACAGGACCTACTAACAACACAAACAAGACTAACAAACACAAAAGCAAAGCTGGAAATAAAAGTTAGTTTTAATATAACTATAAAATATAAAATGTTGGACAATATCAGGAGATGCCGATCCGGTTGAGTAAAACCAGAATATAACTCACAGGACAGAAGAAGGTTTATAGCAATGAGCGCCAACCAGGCTGGTAAGATCTGTCCTCCACGTGCAGAGAGATAGGCATATCCCCTTAGGAAGTGTGCTCACGCACACGAAACGCATAGGGTGCTTTTTACATTGTTGGACATTCTAAGGAGAAGCAGGTTGTATGCAGAGTGCTGCAGTTTTGTACAGAGCGGCAGAGGAGTGAAGATCTCTGTTCGTTTGCCAGCCCCGTTGAAGGTCCCGTCCATTTGTGACGTCACGTCCGGTGACGTCACTACCAGTCCCGACAAGCACGGGACACTGGGAAGTACATCGGGGACGTCACTTCCGGTTTCTGGGACCGCAACACATGGAGGAAAACGCCGGTGATCCAAACTCTCTGCAAACTCTCTGCACGTGGAGGACAGATCTTTTTTTTTTTTATAACTTACATTTTATTGAATCAAAACAGCATAAAATAAATTACAGAATACTTTTGTCTTGTATGCAAACAATATTTTAACAACTGTGTAATTAACTGTGCTTCGGGACCCGGTCTTCCGGGTATTTTGGTGTGGACCATACAGTCCAAGCCGACTCTACTTAAATGGACAAACAGACACTTATAACTCAACTTAAAAGGGGAGAAAATACATACTCACAAAAAAAAAATATATATAAGGAAAAGGGAGGTCGAGGAGGGGTGGGGAGGGGAAAGGGGTAGGTTGGGGGTGAGGTAGGGGGAGTGCGTTAGCAGTAGATGCGACACGTGGCCCCGTGCCAAGCATCACAGATGTTTGCAAGCTGAGTCGTCTCTCACATTACTTATATTATAATGCTGCTATAAGGGGTCTTGGGTGTATAGAATACCTCCTGTAAGCCCCTCCCAAGGAGAACGCATCTACTTTTATCAGAGCCATATTGAGGACCTCTCAATCCCCGGGATATCTGTCTGTGCCAGCCAAGGCGTCCAGACTTTTAGAAAATTGTCACCAGTATCGTTAACTAAACTCGTTAATTTTTCCATCTGGCAAATGAACCAAATTCGATTCCGAATCTTTGGGATGGTTGGGATATCAGATTGTTTCCATAATGCTGCGATCTCGCACCGCGTTGCAATTGCAAAATGGGCAATTAGTTTGTTATTTGCTTTGGAAAGGCCCGTCAATGGCCTGTTCAGGAGGAACAACCACGGGTCTGGGGGAATGGTGAGATCAAACAGTCTCTGTATCCAATGTCTAATCGCCTCCCACAGTGGAGAGATCCGTGGGCAAGACCACAGCATATGTAACAGGTAATTTGCATTGTACACGTCTTTTACAGTTTTGGTGATGTGGACACCCAGGTATTTTATGTGGTTTTGTTGCCAGTTAAATTTGAAATTCAATTTTAGTAATTTCTCCATGTGTCTAGGGAGGTTGATGTTGAGGGCTTCCGATTTGGATTGATTGATTTTGAAGCCGGAGACCATAGAGAATCGATCTAGTAGGTCGAAGAGGTTTGGTAGGGACGTAAAGGGTTTTGTGATAATCAAGAGGATGTCATCCGCATACAGGGCCGCTTTATGGGTCTGGGAGTATTCGTTTAACCCTGAGATGTCTGGGTTTCCTCTGATTTGTGCCGCCAGTGGTTCGATACATAGGGCAAATAAAAGCGGGGATAATGGGCAGCCCTGTCTCGTGCCACTCTTTATTTGGAATGGCAGAGAGGGTAGCCTTGGTGTATGACCCTGGCGGTGGGGTTAAAGTACAGCGATAGAATCGCCTCACTCACCCGATCTCCAAAGCCAAATGTCGCAAGCGTCTCTTTTAAATATGGCCAGTCTATCCTATCGAAAGCTTTTTCTGCATCCAGACTTAACAACATGCTTTGAGTTGCCTTACTATTTGCCAAATCCAACAGATCAATAAATCGTCGTGTATTATCCGCTGCTTGCCGGCCCTTGATAAATCCGACTTGATCTGGGTGTATAAGTCTGGGTAGGATGAGACTAAGTCTATTGGCCAATAATTTAGCGTATAATTTAACATCAGTGTTAATTAATGATATAGGCCGGTAACTTTTGCAGTCTAACGGGTCTTTCCCAGTTTTATGAATTAGTGATATTGACGTCTTTAACATCTCCTTGGGGATGGGGGCTCCCGCTAAAATAGCGTTAAACATGCGGAGCAACCTTGGGGCGACCAGCTTTATACATTTCTTATAGTAAAGCCCTGAGAATCCATCAGGCTCAGGGGCCTTTGATGGCTTCAGTTCTTTAATGGCCTGAGATAGTTCTTCCATAGTGAAGTCAGCATTCAAAGCTGCTCTATCAGTGTCCGTCAATCTCCCTAGTTCCGAGCTGGCTAAGAAATCTCTTAGGGCACCGCTCATTGTAGAGTTATGTGCCACATTTTCACCGTTGTACAGTGTTTCATAGAAGGAGCCGAATTAGTTTACAATTTTCTGAGGATTAGACGTGGGGGTACCAGATTTTAAGCGTATAGCTTGGATGTTATACTTAGCTTGCTGTCCTTTAGCATGCGGGCCAGCATTGTATCCGGCCTGTTCGCTTTCTCGTAAAATTTTCTCTTTGACCAACTCAGTGAATTGTCAGCTCTGGAAGCGAGAGGCGTGCACGACAAGGAGGTGAATGGCAGCTTAGAGTGTGAGCTCAATCCCCTCCCGCGTTTCAAATCGATCTAACTCCAGCAAAAACACAGCATCTGCATAATCCAGAATCTGCAGAACGTGTCTAAATATACAGACATGGCATCAACTAAGACTTTAAGAAAAAAAACACAGCCGGTGTCTACTTATTTTAAGAGCAAAGAGGCTGCCAGGGCTGACATACCTGAGTCTCCAGTGCAGACAGCATCAGCAGACCCAGAATTGGACCCCTCACCTGAAGAACCAGACGATATGGATGTAATGAGACGTAAAGACATGAAGGAGTTTTGCAGCAATATGCAACAATTCTTTAAGTCTGAACTTTGGGCACTTCGGAAGGATATGGACGCAATAGGGGAGCGTACAGCCGCTTTGGAATCCAGGGCAGATGAGACAGCTACATCCACAGCACAAACACAGACTCAAATATCCGCCTTAAAGGCACAGGTCACTTCCCTAGAGGATAAAATTGAGGTCGCAGAGAACCGCGACCGGCGCTGTAACATACGGCTGAGAGGGGTCCCAGAAGCTATAACTGACCCAGAGGAATTCACCTCGAGGTGGCTGGAACATATATTCCCAGACATGGCTGCCAGAGACCTGGTTCTGGACAGATGCCACCGGGCGCTGAGGGGACGACCTCAGCAAGGAGACCCCCCGAGGGATGTGGTGCTTAGATTCCACTGTTACCGCACCAAAGAAGAAACATGCCGGATAGCAAGGGAACTGAAGGTAGTGGAGTTTGAGAAAATAGAATTCCAAGTGTATCAGGATCTGTCACCTGCCACGCTAGCAAAAAGGAGAGCAATGGCCCCAGTTACCAGAACGCTACGAGATCAAGAGATTAGATATCGCTGGCTGTTCCCATGTGACCTCATGGTCTTTAAAAACGGAGTGGCACATATCCTCAAAAATATGGAGGACACTGAGGGATTCCTTAGGAGGGTCCTGAGTTCAACACAGAGTCCCCCTCGCCATGCGGTGGCTAAAGATGGCGCTCCCGCGCAGCCATGAGCTAACCCACGACTGATGCACTGAGCCCTGCATGAAAGACCCTCCACTAGCCACAACCACCGGAATCTACTATTTGGACCAACCCCAAAACTGCCCCTCATGCCCTCTGGACTGCTTGGGACCCCTTCCACAGCCCTCACCAGTCCCTAGAGAGGGGAATCAGCGCCCTACAACGCAGCAGGTCCTACTTACGTTTTTTGGCCGGCAGCCATCTTCCCTTGCTCCTTCCCTTGCTCCTTCCCCGAGGGGCGTGGGAACTTCACAGATCTTCGCGGGCTTGTCCAGTGACGTCATCACCCCGCGCCATCTTCCCGCGAGAGCTGGATTCCAGGCACCTGCGCAGTAGAGGGAGGAAGCAGAGGCACCTGCTGCCCTCACCAAGATGGCCGCCGAGGAGTGCTGCCACGCGCGGGACCTCCGGCGCCTGCGCAGAAGAGGGAGGAAGCGAGGGCGCTTACTGCCCTTCCCAAGATGGCCGCCGAGGAGCGCTGCTACGCGCGGGATCCCGGCGCCTGCGCAGAAGAGGGAGGAAGCGGAGGCGCTTGCTGCCCTCACCAAGATGGCCGCCGAGGAGCGCTGCCACACAGAACGAGGAGGCTGGCGGGGACACAGACACGGAGAAGCTCTAGACACGCTACAAGGGAGTGTGCATAGCAGCCTCCGCTCGTGCCCATGCCCCAGAACTGTGGTCTACACAAAATAAAAAGGATCTAAGGGAAAGGGAGGAAGGGGGTGGGAGGAGGAGGAGGAGAGGGGGGGAGGGGAGGGGGGGTGGGAGGAGGAGGAGAGGGGGGAGGAGTAGAGGGGGGGAAGAGAAGGGTAGGGGATGAAGAGAGGGGGGTGGGGGAGGAAGGAGGAGAGGGGATGCATATGTACACACTCAATAAAAAGGATCTAAGGGAAAGAGGGGGGTGAAGGGGGTGGGGGAGGAAGGAGGAGAGGGGGTAGAGGGGGAAGAGGAGACTGGATGGAGGAGGAGGAGAAGAGGGGGGGGGAGAGAGGAGGAGAGAGGGATGGGGGAAGAGGTGGAGTGGGGGGGGAGGGAGGAGAGGAGGAAGAAGGAGAAGGGAGAGGAGAGAGGAGGAAGGAGAAGAAGGAGGAGGGAGGAGGACGGGGGGTGGCTGGTTGGGCTCCCACACACAGAAGCCAATCCCACCACAGGGTTCATTATATAAGGATTTAAAAAATTACTTGAGCCCCACGACCACGGAGTTCCGGACTATCGCGGCTGAGACTGATTGGAACGATGGGGCTCTTTCTGCGGCTTTCTGGCAGGGACTTTCGGAATCCTTAAAGGACGAGCTGGCGGCTTGTGAAAGGCCATCCTCACTGGAGGCCCTAATCGCTTTGTGCATCAGAGTGGATCAAAGACTTCTGGAGAGGCGGGCTGAACGTCAACGTCCTCATACTTCTGTTTCCATGTCTTCTAATTCCAGGTCTCCTGCTCTTGTTCTACCAGCATTGGATGCTCCGGAACCCATGCAACTGGGCAGTCATCAACTTCCTTCTATGGAGCGACTACGTCGGAGAGACAAAGGCCTGTGCTTCTATTGTGGATCCCTTGGGCACATTCTGCCGCGTTCTCCCTTGAGGCCAGGGAAACGCCAGCGCCCAGTGAGGTTTGATGGAATCTCACTGGGTACCATCTCTTCTTTTCCCTCTCCCGCACAGGGTCTTCCCAAACGCATCTTACTGCCTGTCCTCCTTAAGTATGCCAGCATCCAAACTCCCGCTCTGGCCTTCCTCGATTCTGGGGCAGACTGAACGCATGAATCAGTCCCTTGAATAGTATTTGCGTTGTTTTTCTTCCGATTCTCAGGATAATTGGGCAGAGTTACTTCCTTGGGCAGAATTTGCGATTAACTCTCTAAAGAAACTAGTCTACTCATGAATCACCGTTTTTTGTAAACTACGGATTTCATCCTACCTGTCTCCCCATGCATTCTCCCAGGTCCGGAGTTCCTGCAGCAGATGTTAGGGTATCCACCCTACAGGGGTCATGGAGGAAGATTCAAACAGTTCTACAACAGTCCGTGCTAAGACAGAAGAGACAAGCAGATAGGCTTCGTCGGGAGGCCCATAAGTTCGTACATGGAGATAAGGTCTCGCTTTCTTCTAAAACTATCAAACTGAAGGCCCCAACCCCTAAACTGTCTCCCAGGTTTCTGGGTCCTTTCTCTATTCTGAGACAAATTAATCCTTTGGCCTATCAGCTTTGCTTGCCTCCCTCTATGAAAATTTCACCCGTCTTCCATGTCTCACTGTTGAAACCGTTTATCCAAGGCAAACAATTTGCTCATCCTTCTCTTCGGCCTCCTCCCCCAATTGTACCAGGACAACAGGAGTTCGAAATCCAGTCCATCATTGACTCTCGCATCTCCAGGGGCAAGCTCCAATTTTTGTTTCACTGCAAGGGATACGGACCTCAGGATTGTTCTTGGGTCTCGCATGCGGATCTTCATGCCCCAGCTCTACTCAAACGATTCCACCAAAAATTTCCACTCAGACCTTGGATGGTTCGTCCGGAGTCCGACCCTCGAGGGGGGGGTACTGTAAAGATCTGCGCTGTGGGTACACCCGCTTCCAGCGCCTCCTTACCTTTGCTCCGTTCCGCCCAGGCTCCCTGGTGGCATGCCTCACTTCGTGCGGTCCCCTCCACGGTTGCTTCCACACTTCAGGGTTGTGCACGTCACCCCTACGGGCGCGCGCAGACCCAGGCTTCAATTTGCTGGCACCAGGCGCATGACTCCGCCTCCTCTGACGCGGCGCGCGCATCACGCGCTTCCCTGCCCCTGCTCCGTCAAGTCTGCCCCCCAGGCCCTTCTCTCTTATCAGGCCCTTCCCCGGGCCGTCCCTCCACTCCTCCCTTTGCTCCGACACGTCCCAGCTACCCAGGCACCTCTCCCCTATCAGGTCCTCCCTCGAGCCGCTCCTCTGTCCCTCCCCTTTCTCCGATTGGCCCCAGCCTCTCAGACACTTCTCCCCTATCAGGTCTGCCCTCGGGCCACTCCTCCGTTCCTCCCCTTCCTCTGATAGGTCCCAGCCCCCTATTTAGTCTTCCTTCACCATTTCCTCTTTGCTCTGCATAGCTTCTGTACCTTGGTGCTGTCTGCTGTTGCCTGGCCCCTTTTGTCTTTCAGTTCCTATTTCCTGTCCATGGATATACTGCTGACCTCCCTGGATATCGACCTTTGGCTTTGGACTTCTACTACGCTGTGTGACGATAGTGAGGGTTTGGCCCGGGATTAACGAGGTTACTCCCCAAGGGCCCCCCTCTAACCTCACCAGGGAGACAAGGGGTTAACTGGGCTGAGGTCCAGAAATGTGATTTAACCCTTGTTATAACATGAAAATGCTTATTCCCCTGTGTAAAATGTATTGTTGCTGGGTCAGTGTCTGCATAACCCACCCACTGGGACTTAAGGGGTTAATCTTATATGCAGTGCTGAATAAACAGTTACCTGAAAACTGGTAATTTGGTAACGGAGTAAGCCAGGACCCTGAGCCTTGGGGGTACAGCCTCCGGGTCACCCCCCAAGTACACACATTAAAAATATAACTTTGTCATAAGAGGAACATATATTTTTGATAAAGTGACTTTTTGCAGTCTTACAAGGTACAGGCCAAATGCTATCTACCTCTGCCTGCCTTTGTAATGCGTACCAGGACCAAATGGTTTGACTCATGAGTCTATTCACGTTTGATATGCAAGCTTCCTCTCTGGAAGTGCATATCCAAAAGGGAGGTGTGAATTGGCCAGTTGGATGCTAAATAGGACATCCTGCTAGAATTTAGCCTGGCTTCACAGGGGAATTGCTATGCAAGACCCAGGAAGGATCAACAGGTAATTACCTAGTTGGTTATGCGAGAAGCTACAAGCCTACTTCAAAAGGTTTCATTGATGGGGGTAGGGGTGGAGCTACCCAAGAAGGGAATCAAAAGGAGTAACCTTATTAAATATAAGAATATTATGAGATGTCCTTGGCTGAAAAGGATAAGAATTACATATTTGTATTCGTGGGACTTCCCCGCCACCAACCGTTACAAACACTTAATATCTGGCCCTTAGTGGCTGCCAGATATTAATATCTCTATTAATTTTCATATTACACTGTAATGTTTGGTCTCTCTGCGAGCGTCAGGTGGGACGGACTGTATTAATATATCTCACCTGACTGTATGTATTACTGAACTCAAGTTATGAGGTGATTTGCAGTAAATATGAAATTTTGGTTGAGTTCTGAGAAACTGTAACCCCCTGCTATGATAATGAGCAGGAATGCCATAATTTACAAGCCTGGTCATCAAAGGCTAAGTGGCTAATTGCTTATGCTTGGCCCAACGGACAAAAGGAATTAACCAGAGTAAGTTTGACTTTTCACACTGGACCCTGGAAGCCCAAAGTCAGCTTCAAAAGCTTCAAAGGGGATTTTACTAGACGGCACGGCGCCGTAAGCTGGGGTACAAGGGTTAAAATGATATATAAGTCAGAGCCACCCTTTTATCCATGTTTTTCATGCAAAGTTCTTCATTGTTCTTCATGCAAATGATCTTCATGCATGCATGTATCCTGCCTGTTTTGCTGTGATGTCAACTGAAATATGGGAGAAGTGACCAGTCTGTAATCCTTTTGGCTTTCTTGCCATAATCTTTACGTAAGTGTCTATATTTTGCCTGTTATTTGTACATATCTGTTGTGTTCACCTTTATCAAGGAATAAATTATATTTATCATATCTAAGTCTCGTCCCAGTTCAAACCCAGGTATATATATATTTATATATAGTATTGGTGTAAATTACAACCTGTCACAAGCTACCGTGTCAAGCTTGTAATTAACTGGTGGCAGCTGGCGGGACTGAACTGGACCTAGATTACAGTATTCTGCGGGGTACTGTGATCCAGTAGGAACTTGATGGTAATTGTAAGTTCCTGGGACTAAAGATATTGAACACACAGTGTACAACATATAACACAAGATATGGCACCTCCTCACTGTTCCCCTACTTGTGAGAAGCATTGCCTCCAGAACCAAAGTGCCGGCCATCCGTCTGACTGGAGCCGGGCACTGAGACCGGAGGAGTGCATCAAGTCGGCACGGGGACCAGCAGCCAGCAAGGCTGAGAGAGAGACAGCAATCGGTGAGCATGAATCCCGGCAGGCTGAGCAAAGATCTACAGCTGCAGCTGCTGTAACCATCACACCGCCAAGAGAGCAGGGAAGGGACCCAGCTCCGGGACGGCAGAGACTTGTGGAGGGAGTGGGTGGTCTTGGAAACCACGGCAGTCTTGCACCAGGGGAGGTATTGGCAGTTGCGGCGGCCAGTCCATTTTACCCAGAATTGCAGGCCCTGATGTTTGCGCAGGGAGAGATGTCCCCGGCAGAGCGGCTCGAGCAGCTGAAGCTGGCAATGATCTGACCCGCTTATCCCCTCCCAGAGCCCGGCGCTCAAGCATCTCCGCTCTGGACTCCGTTGCCCCTTGCTGGGGTTAGTCCACCGGCGGTGGAGAAGCTCTGGAATGAGCCCGGCGCTCCGGCAACTCCTCTCTGGACTCCGTTGCCCCTTGCTGGGGTTAGTCCACTGGTGGCGGAGAAGCACCGGCAGTTGCTGCGGCACTGCCAACAAATGTGCCACAATAATGCCCAGTGCCCTGACCGTGCGCGGTCAGGCGAAGAAGCCCCTCAGGGCCAACGCTCACGAGCTGCGGAAAAGATGACCCAGTTAGCGGCATCCTCTGATGGCTCCCGCCCAGCTGGGGCGACAACCCTCCTCGGGTCGTCTCCTGGAGAACCTGGACGGGCTGCATCAGCAACAGCGGCGGAGAGCAGCGGCCATCCACATGATCCCGGCGGAGAACCAGCGGCGGCAGCAGAGAAGACACCGCCACTCTGGCATCCTACCGGCGGCAGTTCTATTTGGGGGGAGGGACAGGGTTTGCGGGAGGGGGTTATTTTACCAAGTTTGCATGGAGCTGTGTTCCTCCACAAAGACCTGGGACCCTTGTCCTGCACCGTTTTACCTGTACCCAACCCGGGCGCTGTTGCGGCAGCGGACCGGTGCTGCCCAGCCCAGATGGGGCCGGCGGTGGCTGCTCCAGTCCCCCTGCAATTGGGACCAACGAAGGCGGCGGTCTCTGCGGGGACCAGCAAGGTAAGCCAGACCAAGTCGCAGACTGACTCTGACTTATGTTTCCCTATGACTGTACCCTGTTGTTTCACTATAGGGGTGACCGGGGGTGGCAGGAGACAGGGGTACCTGGGGAGGGGAAGGACGGGCAGCTTGTAGGGCAGCTATACGTCCCCATTACCCTGGTGGAGCAGCAAGGGGACTCTCAGTTAAGAGCCCCACTGTTGCAGCCTTGCTATGGGCTGGAGGTGTCCGGGGTTGTGGCAAAGTTAGACCACCCCCAGATTACCTGCCAGCCAAGAGCTAAGGTGGGTGCATCTGCACCAGCAACCCTGAGCTCATCCCTGGTAATGGGGAGACAGTGTCAGGGAGATGGCCTCACTCAGGTGTCCCTAGGATCCAGGTTAGGATTAGCTAGGGAGAAGTGGAGTGAGGGGAGGCTGCAGGTAGGTAGCCAGCAGCAGATCTCAGGGGAGGGGAAGGAAGGGCAGCTTGTAGGGCCGCCAGGCTTCCCCATTACCTGGGCGGAGCAGCAAGGGGACTCTCAGTTAAGAGCCCCACTGTTGCAGCCTTGCTATGGGCTGGAGGTACCAGGGGTTGTGGCACAGTTAGACCACCCCCAGATTACCTGCCAGCCAGAAGCTAAGGTGGGTGCATCTGCACCAGCAACCCTGAGCTCACCTCCGGTAATGGGGGCACAGCTTCAGGGAGAGGGGCTAGCCCCGTTAGCACCCAGCTCTAGGGTAGGATTGCCTGGGAGAGGGTTGGGTGGGCAAGTGGGAACCGGGGAGGGAAGGCAGCAAGTGAGCCAGCCAGTTTTCCCCGCTACCCTGGCAGAGCCTCAGGGGGTGTCTCAGATCAGCAACCCCCTGTTGCAGCCTGGCTATGGGCTGGGGGTATCCGGGGCAGTGGCAGGCTTGTGCCACCCCAGGGATACCTGCCAGCCAAGCGCTAAGGCGGTTGCATCTGGAGAGGTGCCCCTGAGCTCATCCCTGGTAAGGGGGAGACAGTGTCAGGGAGATGGCCTCACTCAGGTGTCCCTAGGACCCAGGTTAGGGTTAGCTAGGGAGAAGCGGAGTGAGGGGAGGCTGCAGGTAGGCAGCCAGCAGCAGATCTCAGTGAGAGAAGGAGGGCTAGTGGTAGCCAGGGAGGTAAAGCAACAGGTATTGCAGCTAGAGTTTCCCGTTACCCTGGCAGAGCCCCAGGGGGTTTCTCAGATCAGCAACCCCCTATTGCAGCCTAGCTATGGACTGGGGGTATCATGGGCAGTGGCCAGTTTTTGCCACCCCAGGGATACCTGCCAGCCAAGCGCTAAGGCGGTTGCATCTGTAGAGGTGCCCCTGAGCTCATTCCTGGTAAGGGGGAGACAAGGTCAGGGAGGTAGGTGCACTCAGGTAGTTCCAGGGTCTGGGTTAGGATTGCCCAGGGAGGAGAGGAGTGCAGGTGGGCTGCAGGGAGGTAAGCAGCAGGAGTAATCAGCAGGGGCTGAGGTGCTGGGCCTAGGGGAGACTAGGCAGGGAGGCCCTGGGAAGCAGGGGAAGATAGGAAGTCAGTGGGGAGTCAGGCAGCTGGCAGAAGCGAGGGATGGGCTAGGTAGGCAGAAAGTCCCTTTCTCTGACGGGCCAGGAGTGACCCCCCTGACAGAGTCCCCAGGGTTCCCAAAGGAGGGGCTGTGGGTAGATAGGCAGCCAGGGAGGAGAGTCAGGAGTATAGCGGAGCAGCTACAAGTTGGCACTGAGCCAGGGCAGGTAGGGTCCCTACAGAATAGTGACATAACCTTTTCCCAGACTTGGTTGACAGGAAAGCGACGGTCTGTGCTGGATAGCTGGTCTCCTGTTGGTGTAGAGATATGCCAGTCTCTGGGCAATGTGCAGCATAGTCTGCACAGGAGCTCCTTCACCATGGACTTGGTTCCCAAGGCACTGGGTGGGGGGCAGAGGGAGGCAAAGGAGAATGCCCGGCTTTGCAGGATCTGGACTTTACAATCCACTGTGTACTGGTCATTGCTGGAGGACAATTTTGCCAGGCCAATCCCTCAGGACGTATTGAGGGCGTCAAGGGCGCCAGTGGTACCCCAGTGCCTGGGGGAGGCGACTGGGGCACCAGGGCCCCATTGAGCCAGGGAGGTGTGACGATAGTGAGGGTTTGGCCCGGGATTAACGGGGTTACTCCCCAAGGGCCCCCCACTAACCTCGCCAGGGAGACAAGGGGTTAACTAGGCTGAGGTCCAGAAATGTGATTTAACCCTTGTTATAACATGAAAATGCTTATTCCCCTGTGTAAAATGTATTGTTGCTGGGTCAGTGTCTGCATAACCCACCCACTGGGACTTAAGGGGTTAATCTTATATGCAGTGCTGAATAAACAGTTACCTGAAAACTGGTAATTTGATAACGGAGTAAGCCAGGGCCCTGAGCCTTGGGGGTACAGCCTCCGGGTCACCCCCCAAGTACACACATATTAAAAATATAACTTTGTCATAAGAGGAACATATATTTTTGATAAAGTGATTTTTTGCAGTCTTACAAGGTACAGGCCAAATGCTAACTACCTCTGTCTGCCTTTGTAATGCGTACAGGACCAAATGGTTTGACTCATGAGTCTTTTCACGTTTGATATGCAAGCTTCCTCTCTGGAAGTGCATATCCAAAAGGGAGGTGTGAATTGGCCAGTTGGATGCTAAATAGGACATCCTGCTAGAATTTAGCCTGGCTTCACAGGGGAACTGCTATGCAAGACCCAGGAAGGATCAACAGGTAATTACCTAGTTGGTTATGCGAGAAGCTACAAGCCTACTTCAAAAGGTTTCATTGATGGGGGTAGGGGTGGAGCTACCCAAGAAGGGAATCAAAAGGAGTAGCCTTATTAAATATAAGAATATTATGAGATGTCCTTGGCTGAAAAGGATAAGAATTACATATTTGTATTCGTGGGACTTCCCCGCCACCAACCGTTACAAACACTTAATATCTGGCCCTTAGTGGCTGCCAGATATTAATATCTCTATTAATTTTCATATTACACTGTAATGTTTGGTCTCTCTGAGAGCGTCAGGTGGGACGGACTGTATTAATATATCTCACCTGACTGTATGTATTACTGAACTCAAGTTATGAGGTGATTTGCAGTAAATATGAAATTTTGGTTGAGTTCTGAGAAACTGCAACCCCCTGCTATGATAATGAGCAGGAATGCCATAATTTACAAGCCTGGTCATCAAAGGCTAAGTGGCTAATTGCTTATGCTGAAAAAGGTAGAAAAACCAGCAATGAATTTCCAATAATAGTTTGCGAAGCCCAGGAAACGTTGAATCACCTTCAAAGAGTTGGGTTGTGGCAAATCGAGATTAGATTTGAGATTCTCCGGATCTATGGTGAACCCCTGGTCCGAGACAATGTATCCCAGGAAAGTGGTTGAGGATTGATGGAAGACACACTTCTCCATCTTGGCGTAGAGCCTGTTGGCCCGTAGACGAGAGAGCACCATTTTTCTATGGAGAATGGGTTCTTCGAGGGTTTTGGAAAAGATGAGGATATCATCCAAGTAGATAATCACAAATAAGTTCAATAGATCACGGAAAACTTAATTCATAAAGTCTTGGAAGACTGCAGGTGCATTGCACAACCCAAAAGGCATCACCATGTACTCATAGTGACCACTGCGCGTGTTGAACGCAGTCTTCCACTCGTTGTCACTGCAGATGCGAATAAGGTTATAGGCCCCCCGTAAATCAAGTTTAGAAAAGATCGTGGAGCCTTGCAACCTATCGAATAGCTCGGGAATTAGGGGCAATGGGTAGCGATTCTTGATGGTAATCTTATTTAGCCCTCGGAAATCGATGCACGGGCGAAGTGTTCCATCTTTTTTTTTCACAAAAAAATTCCTGCTCCGGCGAGGGAGGGGCCGATCCTTCCTCTTGGCCGTCGGAGGCTAGTCATGCTTTTGAGTGTCTCAAAAGAACCTTTGTTTCGGCCCCCATTTTGCGACATCCTGTCCCCACCCTCCCCTTTTTCCTAGAAGTCGACGCTTCTGACGTGGGAGCGGTGTGGTTCTCTCACAAAGAACCACCCCCGATGATAAACTCCACCCCATCGGGGTTTTCTCCAAGAAATTCTCTTCAGCAGAAAGAAATTACGACGTGGGGAATAGGGAGTTGTTGGCCATCAAGATGGCATTACAAGAATTGAGACACCTTCTTGAAGGAACCAAGGAACGCATTCAGATCCTCACGGACCACAAAAATCTTTCTTACATTGAGGGTGCCCATTGCCTTGGTCCCCGTCAGGCCCGTTGGGCGTTGTTCTTCTCAAGGTTTAACTTCATCATCTCTTATATTCCTGGGACAAAGAATATCAAAGCTGATGCATTGCCTTGTCAGTTCAACACTGAAGAGAAGTTGAAGGATGTCCCGGAGGGTATCCTTTCCCCCCGATTGTTTATCTCTGCCACTTCCTTTGACATTTTGGTTAAAATTATGGAGTCTCAATCACAGGTCCCCGAAGGACTAGAGGTTCCTGATTGACGTCTTTGCGCACCCCCACGTTTCCATCTTAAAATTCTCGAATGGGGTCACTCCTCCAGATCTGCCGGCCATCCCGGCTTTAAGAAAACTACGGATCTGATCCGGCAAACTTTTTGGTTGCCCAATATGATAAAGGACATTCGAAGTTTCACCTCCTCTTGCCCAGTCTGTGCCCAAAATAAATCAGTCCGTCAAAAGCCTTCTGGTCTACTCAAACCTCTCCCGTTCCCGGACCATCCTTGGAGTAACATTGCCATGGACTTTATCATGGATCTTCCCCTTCTAACGGTATGACTACTATTCTAGTGGTCATCGACAGATTCTCCAAGCAAGCTCATTTTGTTCCCCTCAAGGGTTTACCCAATTCTAGTACTCTGGCTGATATCTTTGTAAAAGAGATTTTCCGTATTCATGGCGTTTCACTGTCCATTGTCTCGGACCGTGGTACTCAATTTGTTTCAAAGTTCTGGCGCTCATTTTCTCAGAGGCTGGGCATTACTCTCCTTTTTTCCTCAGGCTTTCACCACCAAACTAATGGGCAGACTGAACGCATGAACCAGTCCCTCGAACTCTATTTGCGTTGTTTTTCTTCCGACTCTCAGGATAATTGGGCAGAATTACTTCCTTGGGCTGAATTTGCCATTATCTCTCTCAAGAATGAGTCCACTCAAGAATCACCGTTTTTTGTAAACTATGGATTTCATCCTACCCGCCTACCTATGCATTCATCCATGTCGGGAGTGCCTGCAGCAGATGTTAGGGTGACCACGTTACAGGAGTCATGGAGGAAGATTCAAACAGCTTTACAGGAATCCGTCCTGAGACAGAAGAGACAGGCAGATCGCCTTCGTCAGGAGTCTCATAAGTTTGTACCCGGAGAGAAGGTCTGGCTCTCTTCTAAAAATATGAAACTGAAGGCCCCAACCCCTAAATTGGCTCCCAGGTTCCAGGGTCCCTTCTCCATCTGAGACAAATCAACGCTGTGGCCTATCAACTTCTGTTACCCCCCTCCATGAAGATTTCACCCGTCTTCCATGTCTCGCTCTTAAAAACTTCATCCAAGGCACACGATTTGCTCATCCTTCTCTTTGACGTCCTCCCGCCATTGTAACAGGACAACAGGTATTCGAAATCCAGTCCATCATTGACTCTCGCGTCTCCAGGGGCAAGCTCCAGTTTTTGGTCTACTGGAAGGGATATGGACCTCAGGATCGTTCTTGGGTCTTGCACGCTGATCTCCACGCTCCGTCCCTACTCAAACGATTCCACCCAAAATTTCCCCACAGACCTTGGATGGATCGTCCGGAGTCCGACCCTCAAGGGGGGTGGTACTGTAAGGTCCCGCGCTGCGGGGACTCCCGCTTCCGGCGTCCCCTTACCTTGCTCTTCTGCTGCCCCGAATCTCCGGCGTTCCCCTGTCGTCTGCGTCACCCCCGCGGCTGCTTTCTCTTCTTCCGGGTCGCGCGCGTCATCCTTACAGGCGCGCAGACCCAAGCCTCTATCACCTGGCGTCCTGAGCCTGGTCCCGCCTCCTCCTGGCGGGCATGCGCACTGGCGCGCTCCCCAGCCCCAGCTCGACCAGATCCACCCCCAGGCTTCTCTCTCCTATCAGGGTTAACCCCTAGACCGCACCTCCACTCCTCCCTTTCCCCTGATTGGTCTCAGCCCACTATTTAGTCTGGTCTCCCCATTCTCTGTGCTCTGCATAGCTACTGTACCTTGGTGCTGTCTGCTTCTGCTTGGCTCTCTTGTTTTTCAGTCCCTGTTCCTGTCCCTGGATTCTCTGCTGACCTCCCTGGATTTCGACCTTGGCTTTGGACTTTGACCACGCTGCTTTCTGGACCCCTCGGACTTGGCTATTGGACACTCTACCACACTGTCTTCTATACCCCTTGGCCTCAGCAAACGGACCCTCAACGATGCAGCGCTCTGCTCTCCTCGACCCAGGCTTATGGACACTCTACCACGCTCCCTTCTCTACTCCAGGATCATTGGCTTACGTACCCAACCGTTCTATGTCGGATTTGGCAAGTACCGAACTACTTCTATTTTTGTTCCCCGGATCAGCTACGCTACTTCCACACTCCGGCCGCGCCCCCGTTTACTGTTAGGTGTGTGGTATTTGTCCTTTCCACCTCAGTCCCGGGGTCTTGTCTGGTTTGTGGGCAGGCCAAGCGTTACAGTCGTATGGTCGTAGAGGGTAGCCTGGCTCCAGGAGCGGAAAAGGTGGAGATCCAGATGCAAGCCAAGGTCGAGGTAGAGAGAAGTCGTGGGTCCAGGTACAAGCCGAGGTCAAAACACTGAGGAACAAACAGGATCAGAATGCGCAAGCAATAAGGCTACAGAAGCTTGAGGTAAGCACTGCGTTAGGAACAAAAGATTATGCTCAGCCAATTTGCCAGAGGGCTGGCTGAGCATATAAAGGGCTAGTGACCAATAGGCAGCTCACATGCAGCTGCCAGAGATTAGGGTGAACCATTCGGTAGCAGGCGCCCAATAGTAGAGCGGAGGTGGAGTGAGCTGCAGGTGTAGGTGATCCTAGTGCAGAGTGGAGTTTCAAATTAACCCCTCGCATGCTCTGTGGTTCGGCGCCAGTGCGAGGTTTCCTACGGCTTGATGCGTCACCCATGTCATCACAGGATGAGATGCAGGGGCGGAGCCAAAGCCTGAACCTGGGGTATGCCCCTGTCCGACGGCGCGGCGCTTGTGGGTGGGTTCCTTGGTCTGCGGCGCGTCACTGTGTTGTCGTGGGGGCGGGCCTAATGCTGATCATCACATTAAGAGAAAATGCCTCTAAATCCATCAGGGAGCTGGTTAAATTAACCAGACTCCACCTGCCTATTTAGGACTCTGGGAAAAAGCCTCATGTGAGACAGAGGAAAGAGATTTTCCTCAGCACACCGTGCTGACATGAGAAGAGGGTCTTGTATATACAGAAGGACTGTGTATTGACAGCAAGACACAAGGGTAACGACCTCTTTTCCTGGACACAGAGGACACAGGAACCTGCTGGACACTAGGAGGCTGGACCCTTAAGCACACCAAGACACCTGGACACCACTGACCTGAAGGGCCACCTGCTTTAAGGTACCACTGAGACATTGAGGTGGTAGGCTGGAAAGGGGCTTATCCTCCCAGTCTTGTAAGAGATGGATTGGGGGAAGTTAGTTAGCCCTGTCAAAGGGATAGGTGTTTGTTGTTTTTGTATATTTTGCAGTGCTGTTTAAAGGGACAGGCTCAATAAAGCCGTATGTTAATTTCACCCTAAACAGTCTCCATTTGCATACCTTAGCACACATCACTTACAATATGATTATCCCGTGTATTACTACTGTGAAGTGCTATGTACATTAATGGCACTATATACTGTAAATAAAGATATTCATAATACATCCAAAGAATTTTGAAATTAAAAAAAAAGATGAGAAAAACAGAAAGGAATGTGTCAGAGTCTTCCTAGTTCTCCCTCTCTCATTCTGTTCCTTGTCTATCCACCGGGTGTGCTGCTGTTTCTGTCTGCTCTGGGGTTCCTCTGTCTGTCTGTCTCCTCTTGGTGCTCCTGTCCTCTGTCCTTATAGTTTCCTGTTCCTCAATTGCCTTTGTTTTGTGTCCTGACTCCTTATGTCCATGCCCATCCTTCTGCTTCTTTTCCTTGTGGAGTCCTGATTCATATTAAAGGCCCTTGCTAGTGTTCTGGCTTGTCCCCGTTTGTTTCCTGCTTGTGAGTCCCTATTATCATCCTGTTCTTGTCTTCCTGCTGCTGACACTTGCCTGGACCCTGACGATCCTGCTTGCCACCTGCCACCGACCCCGACGATCCTGCTTGCTGCCTGCCACTGAACCCTGCCTGACCCCAACGATCCTGCTTGCCGCCTGCTACCGACCTCAACCCGTGACCCCAACAATCCTTGCCTCCCCTACTGTTCCGGCCCCCGATGTCCTACCTGCTCCTGAGGTCCCCGTGATAATAAGATATGATACCATGGCTGTTGTTTATGTTTTGGTTCGTGTTAATTTGTCACAGCTGGTGTGGTGCAAACAAGTCAGTTTTGCCCCAATGGTGAGTTTGGGAGAATGTTAATTGTGGTTCGGGGGAGATGGTCTTAGGTTCGGGCCAGGTGCGGCAGGTCCGAATGTGTTCCCCTAAAAGGGCTTTATAGCTGAGTGCACTCACTGGGTCAGGAGCAAAAGTGAGCAATTAAGGGGTCTGTGGTTCCTTAGAGGTTGCTGTGGGTTAAAGAAAGGAGCAAAGAAACTGTACAACGGTCAAGTAAAAACAACATTCTATGATGCGCAAAGTAATGATTAAAACTACAATTAAAAGGTGCTCAGTTTTCCAAAAAGTTATATCTTAAATATTTTAGAATGTAATGGCAAGTCAGACAAATTTCAAAGCTATATCATTACATCATTATGTGTGGAATTGCTTCAGTTCTCAGATGTAACACCTTCCCCCCCCCCCCCCCCCAATCGCAGATAGGGACCATGTGGGGAAATCTACACTTGTGTTACCTGGTGTGGTGCGTTACCTGATAGGCTCACAGAAGGCCTGAACCTCCACCACTGGGAGCCTGGGGTTACCTGATCATTCGCACAAAGCGCCTCCACCTGTAAGGGTTCCCACCTGAGTGGGATGGTCCTCTTACAGGAACCGCAATAATAAGACACGCACACAGTGTATGCTAACAACTGGTTTACTATTGCTACTAATAACTCGGTACCCTGTACCACACAGCAAGATGAATATAACACACACATGGAAGTGCACCGGGTGCACACATCAACATAGGGATTCCCCAAAGTACCTTATGTCCAAACCCACCCACCCACGTGTGTTGGAGATAGCGCTATCCCTTGACGTGTTGGTGCACTATTATAGATACCTGCCCGGGGCTCTAGCCCATGGGTGCCGCTATACAACTGAAATGGATCCGCCTGATCCGACGAGACGTCCTCCTACGCGTGGGGTGAATTCCAGCGTGGATAATATCACCACGGCTCCGCACCGTCTGTACCTTGACGGGGATCCATCTGCAGCCGGCAGGCCGCAGTCACTGCTTGGCGTGGCCTCCGAGAAGATAGTCTCTATATAACTGAGGGGTCTGAGCCCAGACCCAGGAATCAGGCTGCGTGCCACTGAGTGCTTCCTTAAACTTAACCCAAGCAGCTAAAGGGGCAGAACTACTCACATAGGGCCTGTCCCTGAAGCAACACAAACTGGGGCAATGGTATCAGTTATCTGGGGCCTCTGGGGTTAACTGTCCTAGTGCAAGGGGCTACTGCTCCCATGCACCCACACTTACCCAGGTCCCTGCTCCCTCTCACTGCCAGCCCGCAAAATGTATCTAATTCCTCTTGCCGAGAATCCTTGAGCCTTATTGGCAGTTCTGGAGCACCTGGGGTTTGTCTCCCTTAGCCTCATGGGAATTGTAGTCCCGTGGAGGCCTCTATTGTATTGGGGCCGCGTGCGCGATCCCACTGCGCATGCGTGACTTGCTAATGGCCGCCGCAACTCCCGCACTTAATCTACGCATGCATGACCACTGTGCATGCGCGACCACTGCGCATGTGCGCGCAGACACAATGGCAACCCCCGCATGCCGGGTGCGCCGCAGAGCCTCCCTGGCACCGGAGTGCTCCCTGCTTCGGCCCCCACCTTTGGAAACAGCCGGCGCTGGCTCCGGTGGCACCCTCGACTGCGCCGACAGCAAAGGGGGGGTCTCGGGAAGCCCAAGGGGACAAGGGCTACACACTCCCCCTGGTTAAATCCCAACGACCTCGCTTGGGTAGCAACCATAACCATGTACAGAAATTATATAATAAAAATGAAGTACAAATATATAACTTAACACCATGCAATGCTCTACATGAGATTGCACAATTGCGTGAACATCACAATAATGGCCTGTATCTTGGCCCGAGACCACTGCTGATCCTCATAGTGGAGTGCCCCAACTGAATCGTAAGCTACCCGATTGGGAGGGTGACTCATTCTTTGACTTCTGCGAAGCTCTGGCTCTACTTCCTCTGGAGAGTGATGTGCATAGTCCTGAGGCTCAGCCTCTCCCATTGAGGGTATAAATGTCTCTGAAAAGTCTCTTTGGGGCATGAAGCATGGGCTTCTAGGATCCAGGGGTCTACTCATTGGAGTTCCCTTATGAAAAGTTGTTTGTTGAGGCCCTTTACCCGTAGCTCCGCCGGGAGGTGCCGTAGAGTGTTGGGGTTCCCTTTGAGAGGGGCTCTCCATTCTGACCGGACTAGTTTCCTCATTAGCTTCCACTGGTTCTAACTCTCCATCTAATGATGTAGTCGGTATCTCTGTATCTCCTTCCTCCATTTGCGGAATAGGGAGGAGGTGATTTCGGTGCCAGCTTTTTACCCGACCATAACTGTCTTTTATACGATATACTGGGAGCCCTGGCATTTGTGATTCGACTTCATAGACTCTGTCACGCCAGCGATCAGCCAGTTTGTGTTTGCCGGGGACTCCTACATTTTGGAGTAGAACGGCATCGCCAGGACGAATCTCCTTATGGCGGACCTTATGATCATAACATCTTTTGTTATCAGCGTTCAAATGAGCAGAAGCTTTCTCGGCTAACTGGTAAGCGTTTTGCAGACTGTCTTGTAGCCGTTGGACGTATTGGAAGTGCGTTATGTGGGGTACCACATCGGTAGATACCCGCAGACGTATATCCACCGGAAGTCTAGCTTCTCGCCCGAACATCAAAAAATAAGGAGTGAACCCTGTGGACTCATGGCGGGTGCAATTGTAGGCATGCACCAAAGATTCCACATGCTTGCTCCATTCTCTCTTCTGAGATCCTTTTAACGTGCCGAGCATGTCCAGGAGAGTCCTGTTGAATCTCTCTGGTAAGGCGTCTCCCTCGGGGTGGTATGGTGTGGTTCGAGACTTAGTGATGGTTAGTAGCTTAAGCAGTTCCTTAATGATATTGCTCTCGAAGTCCCGACCTTGGTCCGAATGCAGACGGTTTGGCAACCCATAATGAATAAAGTATCATTCCCATAGGACTTTAGCTACCGTAATGGCCTTCTGGTCTTTGGTGGGAAGGGCCTGAGCGTAGTGAGTATAATGATCTGTGATGACCAACACGTTACTGATGCCTCGGGTATCAGGTTTGCTACACAGAAAGTCCATGCACACCAAGTCCATGGGGCCTGAGCTTTTCAGATGAGCCATGGGGGCGGTTCTGGTAGGGAGGGTCTTGTGCTGGATACATCGGGAGCACCGACGACAGTGTCGCTCCACTGATTTACGCATCCGTGGCCAGAAGAACCGATCACGCACCAACCCAAAAGTCTTTTCTACACCCAGATGGCCATGTTCATCATGTAAGGCTTTCAGGACCAGATATTGTAGATTTCGGGGTAGGACCAATTGTTTCCTCTCGGAATGGTCATGGTACTGTACCAACCGATAGAGTAGACCGTTGTCCAGCTGGAATTTGTCAGCTTCCCGCTTGAGAATCGCCACCAGGTCGCTGGGAGCAAGCTTCAGCATATCAAGTTTGTTTTTCTGCACGGCCTGGCGGATAAGGCCCACAACTGAGTATCTTACTTGATATTGTATCATATCTTTCCACGAGATAATTTTATCAGGGGTGACGTTCAGCCCATCGGGATCACAGTAGGCAGCAGGTAGAGCCTTGGATTGACATCCCAATGAATCCACGACACGTAATTCAGAGAAGGCCACGTTATTCCCCACTATAGCTGCCGTGTTGCACTTGGCTCGCATTCCTAGCCCAGGAATTTCTTCCCAAATGTCCTCATCCGGGGCGGCCCCTAGTCCGGGCCTTCTATATAGGGCATCAGCTCCAATGTTTAGCGGCCCAGGCTTGTACTTCAAGGTAAATCTGTAGTTTGGGAGTGATGCTAACCATCGATGGCCTGCAGCGTCCAGTTTGGCGGTTGTCAGTATGTAGGTCAACGAATTATTGTCTGTACGCACTTTAAAATTGACCACATACAAGTAATCGTGGAGTTTATCCTCAATTGCCCATTTGAAGGCAAGGAATTCCAGCTTATGGATGGGATTGTTCTGTTCGCTGGGGGTTAAACTGCGGCTGACATAGGCCACTGGTCGGAGACCGGCCAGATATTTCTGATGGAGTACGGCTCCTAGCCTGTTGAGGCTTGCATCCACATGCAGGACATAGGGTAGTTCAGGATCGGCGTACGCGAGAATGAGTGTCTCTGTTAAACATTTCTTCAGATCAAGGAATGCTTGTTCACAGGTGTCTGTCCACTTGTGATCAAACGGCGCTCGCGCCCATGTAGCAGGTCGGCCCGTATCTTCTGGGTATATTTTGAGAAGATTGTTAAGAACCTTGGTTCTACTGGAATACCCTTCTACATAACGGCGGCCGCAGAATCCTAGGAATGAGTGTAGCTCCATGACGTTCCCGGGTCTTGGCCATTCCATCACAGATGCAATTTTGGCGGGATCTGTTGCTATGTTCTCAGCGGATACTATATGCCCCATGTAGTTCACTGAGGTACGGCAGAATCGGCATTTGTCCAAGGAAAACTTCAGACCTTCTTGCCCCAGTCGATCCAAGACCTTCATTAGCCGTGTCTCATGTTCCTCCAACATCTTGCCAAAGACAATGATGTCATCCAGATAAACGAGGCATTCTCAGGGGTTCATGTCCCTGACTGTCTTTTCCATCAACCATTGGAACGTTGCTGGGGCTCCGCAGATACCTTGAGGCATGCGAGTGAATTAGTAGAAGCCAAGGGGGCATAAGAAAGCCATCTTCTCTTGGTCATCTGTACTCATAGGCACCTGGTAGTACCCAGACCTCAAGTCCAAGACACTGAACCACTGACTTCCCGACAGGGCATTGAGAATTTCTTCAGATCGTGGCAGTTTGTACCGATCAGGAATGGTACTGTTGTTCAGGGTCCGGTAGTCGACACACAAACGCACTGACCCATTCCTCTTTCGCACCACCAAGATAGGCGAGGCATAGGGGCTACGGGATTCAGTCACAATGCCCGCGGCTTCCATCTCTCGTAACACGTTTCTTACATCCTCCACGTCTTGAGGGGCAATACGACGAGATCTTTCTTGGAACAGAGTGGTGTCACTTAGCCGGATAGTGTGTTGGGCATTTCGGCTACAGCCCACATCCATGTCACTCGTGGAAAATACGTCCGTCCGTTCTTCCAACTTGGCAGTCAGCCGTGCCCTCCATGCCGCGGACAAAGCGGATTCCCCGAAGTCAAAGGCCATTTCCATGGTCTGCTCCAGTGGGGCTGCATCATCTACTTGGGCGGACATCATATCGACAGAAGTAACCGCGTATATCCATCCCAATCGTTGCCCATAGTCTAGGGGCATGGGATAGGGAGAGGTGTTGTGAACATATACCTTGACGTTCAGAGGCATTTCGCCCTTCCACTCTCGGATCTCAGGCACAAGTCGGTAACCCCGATAGGCATCCTCTTCGGGCACACTCTCTAAAGAGAAGAGCTGATCGGCCTCGTCTCGTTCTGGGTAGCAGCATTCCGCCCACATAACTTCTACTCCCCCTGGGGGAATCACGGTCACTCCATTGTGAGTATTGAATAAGTCTCCGTATTCTACATCCGGACTCGGTGGTTCATCTTCCGTCATACTGGGTTGTATGGGTAGAGCCGAGAGGGGTAATTCACAAGCCTCTTTCAAGTATGCTCGGAACACTGCCCGTACCACATCGGTATTTGTTCCCAGGATAATTGGGGCACTTGGATGCTCTTGAGGTTCGTGGCATATTAGCACCTCCACTTCCATTGGATGAGACTTGCCAGTGTTCAATTGTAGTATGACCAGCCGAAGTTTCACCACGCCTTCAATGGGGTAGGCCTCCTGACTAAGTCCCCAGAGTTTCATCATGTCCGCAGTTTGCAATGGCAGGTGACTCAGATGTTGATCATAGAACGAGCGATACACAATGGTCACCTGAGATCCAGTGTCCAACAACGCGGTTGCGTAAATGCCTTCCACGAGGATGCGTAAAAGAGCAGCTGGTCCCACCCGAATGTAAGCGTCCGTTGTTATGGCTTCTCCACTGTTCGGCGGGGTGGAGCCCTCGGACGAAGAAGGAATTTCTTCAGTCTGCGCCTTGCAGGTCATGGCTTTGGGTGGGTCGGTCCTGACCTTTCTGATCCCTGTACAAGTCTTTGCGAAGTGCCCTTCTTGGCCAAACTGAAGCAAGCTTGACCTCCCGGAGGGGTCCCAGTCCTGGAGGCCACCGACTCCCTCTTGGGGAAGTGTAGTGCAGCAATAGGAGTTTTATGAGCAGAGGAATCCTCCTCACCTTCGATCTCTTTGGTCTTTGCGATCGCTGCTTTTTTCAGTTCATCTTGAGGATGTCCTTTGGCCGAATTAGGGGTCTTCTCTCGTTTCGTAGAGTCACTCGGAAGCTTTGGCCGGTGCAATCGTAGATTACTTTCGTGAGCGAGTACTTTATCCATCAACTCATCGAAATCTAGAGGCTGAGCGGGAGAGAGAGTACAGCTGACTCGTATCGCCACCGGATGCATGGGCAGGGTGCCCTGCAGAAGTTGCTGGACTCACATGCCATCAGCTTGGGCTGCTGGAATAACCTCCTTCTTTACCAGAGGCCATAGGGCCAACTGGATCAGACGAAGAAACTCGGACACTTCTTCTCCTTCGACTTGCGTGAGCGAGTAGAATTTTGCCAGTAATGACACGGAGTCCTTAGGAACACCGTAAGTCCAGGTTAGGGCCTGGATCAGGGCTGTCGCGTCAGCTTTAGGGTGTTTACTGTCGTAAAACTGCACCATATGCATAGCAGGTGGTCGTAAGCACTCGACAATTCGTTGTCGTTTTACTGCATCAGAGCAAGTCCACTCCGGGATCACGTGTTCCGTGCGGTCTTTCCATTCCTCAAATTCTGCCTCACCCGCCGGCGTGGGTCTGTTCCCTGAGAATATCTTGAACTTGCGTAATTGATGGGAATAGGAGGCCTTGCTCAGAGCGTCTATTAGCTGAGGTAGGATTTCTCCCGCCGCTAAGTCCACCTGTAAGGGTGCAGGGGCCCGGGGGTGTATACTGGTTTGGCGTCTTGTACTTGTTTGTCGTTCGGGGGATGGATACACGGAGGGCGGGGGCCCTGTCTTTAGGGGGGTCTCCACGGGGGACCCGGGACTGAGGATCACCCTGGGTATCAGTGGCTCTGAATATATCAAGGAATGTCCTGAGAGTAACGCGTCATATTTCCCGGGAGCTCGGGAGGGTCCTGGCGTGGCCTCGGGGTAAGGTATGGGGGCCAGCAGTGCCCTAGGCAATTCAGAGAAAATGACAGGACACCCCGGAGGCAAGGCTCCCGGAAAGTGTAGGGCGGCAGGGGGGATATTTTCCGTTACGTCATAACGGGTTGCTATAAGGAGTATGTACCAGCAGTATGTGGGGTTCCATTTCCGCCCGATTTGGCGGGCTTGATTGAGCCCGGGAAGGGATCTGACTTGTTTAAGGACTTCTTGGGAGGGGATGCCTGCTGGCACATCCCCCACCGCGAGCACATGGTGGGGGGACTCGTCTAGTTCCAGTACCCAGTCGCGCACTAGTTGCTTGGACGGTGAGAACATGGTAGTGACTGCAACAGCTAAATTAGACTTTAATAGAGCACCCCAGGTCTGAGATCTCAGCAGCGCCTCCAAATGTAACACCTCCCCCCCCCCCCAATTGCAGATAGGGACCATGTGGGGAAATCTACACTTGTGTTACCTGGTGTGGTGCGTTACCTGATAGGCTCACAGAAGGCCTGAACCTCAGCCACTGGGAGCCTGGGGTTACCTGATCATTCGAACACAGCGCCTCCACCTGTAAGGGTTCCCACCTGAGTGGGATGGTCCTCTTACAGGAACCGCAATAATAAGACATGCGCACAGTGTATGCTAACAACTGGTTTACTATTGCTACTAATAACTCGGTACCCTGTACCACACAGCAAGATGCATATAACACACACATGAAAGTGCACCGGGTGCACACATCAACATAGGGATTCCCCAAAGTACCTTATGTCCAAACCCACCCACCCACGTGTGTTGGAGATAGCGCTATCCCTTGAAGTGTTGGTGCACTATTATAGATACCTGCCCGGGGCTTTAGCCCATGGGTGCCGCTATACAACTGAAATGGATCCGCCTGATCCGACGAGACGTCCTCCTACGCGTGGGGTGAATTCCAGCGTGGATAATATCACCACGGCTCCGCACCGTCTGTACCTTGACGGGGATCCATCTGCAGCCGACAGGCCGCAGTCACTGCATGGCGTGGCCTCCGAGAAGATAGTCTCTATATAACTGAGGGGTCTGAGCCCAGACCCAGGAATCAGGCTGCGCGCCACTGAGTGCTTCCTTAAACTTAATCCAAACAGCTAAAGGTGCAGAACTACTCACATAGGGCCTGTCCCTGAAGCAACCACAAACTGTGGCAATGGTATCAGTTATCTGGGGCCTCTGGGGTTAACTGTCCTAGTGCAAGGGGCTACTGCTCCCATGCATCCACACTTACCCAGGTCCCTGCTCCAACTCTCACAGCCAGCCCGCGAAATGTATCTAATTCCTCTTGCCGAGAATTCTTGAGCCTTATTGGCTGTTCTGGAGCAGCTGGGGTTTGTCTCCCTTAGCCTCATGGGAATTGTAGTCCCATGGAGGCCTCTATTGTATTGGGGCCGCGTGCGCGATCCCACTGCCCATGCGCGACTTGCTAATGGCCACCGCAACTCCCGCAGTTCATCTGCGCATGCGCGACCACTGCGCATGCGCGCGCAGACACAATGGCGGCCCCCGCTAGCCGGGTGCCATGCAGAGCCTTCCTGGCGTCGGAGCGTTCCCTGCTTCGGCCCCCACCTTTGGAAACAGCCAGCGGGTCCGTCGCTGGCTCCGGCGGCACCCGCGACCGCACTGCCAGCAAAGGAGGGGGTCTCGGGAAGCCCAAGTGGACCGGGGCTACATCAGATATCACACTATACAGTGTAAATATAAAACTAGAATTTATATATGTCATCTATATTTAGCATAGGTTGAACTTGATGGACATATGTCTTTTTTTCAATCTCATCTACTATGTAACACTGAAGGTATATCTTTTATTTATTTTATTTATAAAATGTTTTACCAGGAAATAATACATTGAGAGTTACCTCTTTTTTTCAAGTACTGTATCTCCTGGGCATATAAACATATATGAAAGCTCCTTTCTTGGAATAATGGTTTTACAAAGACAGTATTTTCTTGGATCCCCTGGGTGTTGAGTCAGGCTAAACAGAGATGTCCACTTCTACCATTCTAAAGCATGTTTAGGTATGTCAACTGGGATTCCCTTAAGGTCATTGAATTGGCAATAATATTTTGCTCAAGGAAAACTTTTTGTGCAATATTTTTGACCATTAACACAACTATTTACCAAGAATAGTAAATACATAATACAGGTAGTAGTGCAATATTCACGTCAGTTGGGATTATGAAATGTGGCAAACGTTATTTCATCCGCTGGCAGTCTTCTCATGTGTAGGTGAATAAAAACAATTGTTGTATCTCCAGCTGGTACGAAGTGATTGCAGTAATGTTGGTAACATCTGTAGCTGCCTCTTTGGGTTACTAAGGGCTATATATGTTAAAACATAATAGTGAATCGGTTGCTCTAATAAAAATAGTGCCATTTGCCTTTGTCTTGTAGTCATGAAATCTATAACTTTTCGATACACCCAGTGTTTTAAGACACATGTCAAAAGGATCAAATGCATGCGTTTTGGAGGTTCTGGACAAAATAAACAGCATTTTAATAAAAGAGTGCTCCAGAGAGATTTTAGTAACGTGTATGAGTGTTATTAAATAAATTCCTATTTACTTCATTGGAAGATCTATTTAACTGTGCCCCAATCGGCACTATCACAGTTAGATGAATAACCCCCTATGCGTCTTCAGTGATGGACTCCAAATCATTAAGACTGAAAGAAAATCAGTAAGAGATAAAACACTTTAATATTTGGTATCTGGACATGTTTAAAAATAGTGTTTACGTGCATTATAGGAGCTAAACAAAGTAAAGGAGAAGGTAACATATGTTGTTCTTTACCAGATGCTGAAATTATCATGTTTAATAAGAGAAGCAGAAGCCCAGAGTATTGGATGGGACTCACGATGCACTTCAGCTTTCCCAGGTCATCCTGAATGATCTCATGAATACAAGATAGCCGGTCTAGCACTTTAGAAAAAGATCTCTGTTACCTGAACCACATCAGTCAGCTTTGATCAGTGTTTAAAAGCCATACGATTTATCCAAAAATGCTGAAGAAGAGTGGGTCTCTCATCTCAGTTTAAATCTCAAAGAGAACAGCAGCAAGAATCTCAGAGGGACTCATTTCCCCTCTTATAGGGGGTTAAAGAAGTTTAAGAGGAGAGTGCAGGAAGATATAAGGATGCTACCTACCATATGAGTCTCTGTTTTAGACTAAAACTGTCCCACTTGGTAAACATGGACTTCCCATTGGGTTCCAGCATTAGTTGAGTCATCAACTGGCAAAGTGTCCTGGATATATGCGTGAGTGCAGCTGCAAGGAGCGTTAGTCTATGCTGTATCAGTGTATGGGGGTAATGCACTAAGCAGTGATAAGTGGGTTTTCTGGGTGCTATGCACAAAGCAGTGATAAGTGCTTTTAAGTGAGATACATGCCTTTATAGCGTGATACTGCCTGTTGTGTGATTCACAAAGCAGTGATAACACTGCAGTATTGTGCTATAATGGCATTTTCCCACTTAAAAGCACTTATCACTGCTTTGTGAATCTCATAGCAGACAGGATCACGCCATAAAGGCATTTATCTCACTTAAAAGACTTATCACTGTTTTGTGAATCTCACAGCAGGCAATATCACGCTATAATGGCTTTTTATCTCACTTAAAAGCACATATCACTGCTTAGTGCATGACCCCCTATGTGTTAGTGTAGGGGTCCTCAACTCCAGTCCTCAAGGCCCTCCAGCAGGTCAGGTTTTCAGGATATCCCGGCTACAGCACAGGTGGTTCAATCAGTGGCTCAGTCATCGACTGAGCCGCTGATTGAGCCACCTGTGCTGAAGCCGAGATATCCTGAAAACCTGATCTGTTGGAGGGCCTTGAGGACTGGAGTTGAGGACCCCTGTATTAGTGTACAGGCATACCCCTCATTAACGTACGCAATGGGACCGGAGTATGTATGTAAAGTGACAATGTACTTAAAGTGAAGCACTAGCTTTTTTCCACTTATCGATGCATGTACTGTATTGCAAACATCATATACGTGCATAACTGATGTAAATAACACATTTGTAACAGGCTCTATAGTCTCCACGCATGCGCACCGCTTCAATACAGGTAGGGAGCCAGTATTGCTGTTCAGGACGTGCTGACAGGCGCATGCGCGAGCTGCCGTGTGCCTTTTGGGTGATATGTCCTTACTCGCGAGTGTCCTTAAAGTGAGTGTCCTTAAACCGGGGTATGCCTGTATGTTTGTTTGAGTCAGTCCACTCTGGGTGTATCAGTGTGTATGTGTTTGAATGATTCCGTCTGTACTGTATATATTAGTGTATGTGTATCTGATTCAGTCTGCTCTGTGTTTATCAGTGTGCAGTATGTGCAGAAGCTTCTACAGGCTTTTAAACATAGTACATAGTCTGGTATGAGATGCAAAGCCAGTGAACTCACTCACAGACAGACTGTTTCGACCTTTTGGGTCTCATCAGTTTGAGGTTGGTTGTATTGGCTTTGCAATTTGAAACACATTATATATTATATAATATATATATAGACATATGTGTGTGTGTGTGTGTTAAAGATGGGCCAAACTTTGTATTGTAGAACCAGAAACAAACCACCAGGTCGTGTACCCATGTCTAAAGTAAAGATGAAAAACTGAGATGTTTCATACCATATCTTTTTAATTATTTTATATTTTTTGGTCCTTGTTTTAATTTCTTAATTGAACTTATGATTTTACACTTATTTTAAGCGTCTTTTAATGCTTTATAATGCTACTTTTTCGCATTTCCCTGCTTATATTTCCATTTTTCCCATAATTTGGTAAACATTCTAAACCATAAACGAACAAATTGGGTTTTGGCAAAACCAGAACCAACATATGAAAAATGTTTAGAATCAAAAGAACGTTCAAAACCAAAACACAAAAAACATTTTGGAATCAAAATTGGATCATGTCAATATCACAGAATGAGTCACAATATGTGGGCGAGATTCTAAGGCTACGCTTATACACTGGCGACACACTTTATCGCAGTGCGGCCAGATCCGCAAGCCGGGAGATTTCCCGGCTTGCTAGTGGCCGCCCCTCGGCATGCCGCGCGTCATAGACGCGCGGTCACGCGTCTTCGGGAGCCTGCGCCCCCTGCACGCGCGTCCAGGGCTCCCCGAGGGAGCCCTGGTGTCCTGCGATCTGCGGGACGGCGGCAGGGGGTTCCGGGGGACCCGGCGGACCCGGCAGCGGGAGGGAGAGCGCCCCGATCGGAGGGCGCTCTTCCGCTGCTTCGGCGCGCGCCCGTCACACTCGGGCGCGCGCCAGGCTACTGCTGCGGCACAGAACGGGCAAATGCTCGAATAAACTGTGCCGCAGCAGTAGTGCCGGCAACAGAGACGCATCGGCAACGTCACGCTGCGGTCGCTGTAAAAATCTAATTGACTTGACTTCTAGTGATCGCAACAAAGCCGTCGCTCCATCGCGCCGCTTCTACTATAAGCGCACGCGACGGCGGCAATACATTTGTTATGCCGTGACGTCGCATCGCTGTCACTATAAGCACAGCCTAAGGAGTTCATTTATCAAGTGCCGGTACGGGTTATCGCAGTGTTTCTGGTGTTAACTTCGACTTAAGTAAAAGGAAATTAATGACAGAACAGATGCGATAACCCATATCGGCAATTGAGGAATGTGCCACTATATTATAGACCAGGGGTGGGCAACCAATTTTTCAATGTAGCCACAGGTGTGGCGAATTAGATGTGAAAATAGCCACACCATGTAAGAATTCAGGTATTATGTTGCGCATGCGAAAATTTAAAACACACATTGTTTGAACAAGTTTATTGAAAACATGAACACTTTGACTACTCAGTAATAACTGCGTCAGACGCAAATGATGAAAACACACACAGCCACACACACACACAGTCGGTGGGGTGGTATGTTATTTATATATTCTCGGTCCCCCCCACCCCCCCTCATCTCATTCCCTCCCAAATCCATGATCAGGGGCACAGCCAGGACGTGACTGGGTACATAACAAAGATACAAGCAGCCATTGCCAGCTGCCCGCATGCAGCCACACACACGGCCAGCCAGCCACACACACACAACCAGCCAGCCACACACACGCCCAGCCAGCCACACACATGCCCAGCCAGCCACACACACGTCGAGCCAGCCACACACGCCCAGCCAGCCACAAACGTCCAGCCACGCACACACGCCCAGCCAGCCAAGCACACACGCCATGCCCAGCCACGCACACACGCCACGCCCAGCCACGCACATGCCCAGCCACGCACACACCCAGCCACACATACACACACACACCCAGCCACACATACACACACACACACACCCAGCCACACATACACACACCCAGCCCTTCATCTCCCCCCTGCACCCTTCATCTCCCATCAGCACCCTTCATCTCCCATCAGCACCCTTCATCTCCCCTCAGCACCCTTCATCTCCCCTCAGCACCCTTCATCTCCCCCCTGCACCCTTCATCTCCCATCAGCACCCTTCATCTCCCCCTGCACCCTTCATCTCCCCTCAGCAACCTTCATCTCCCCTCATCTCCCCCCAGCACCCCCCGCCCCCCGTCCCCCACCAATGCCTACCAGATCGCGGCGGCAGCAGCGGGCAGCAGTGGTGGCGAGCAGGCAGTGATGGCAGACGGACGGCAGTGGTGACGGGCGGCAGTGGTGGCGGGCGGCCGTCAGCGCATCACACTGGAGTGTGCTGGGGGGGGGAGCGCATCATGGAGCGGCCTCGCAGGGGAGGGAGCGCGCGTCACGCGCCTGCTGGAGCGGGCTGGGGTGTTGGAGGGAGAGGAGCGCGTCACACCGCTGGAGCGCGCTCCTTACCACGGAAGGGGAAAGGGGGGGGGGGGGGGGTTGAGTGTCCCGGCGGCCCTGTTCGCCATAGTTTTACAGCCAATTCGCCACAAGTGGCGAATGGCGACAGGGTTGCCCACCCTGGTTATAGACCATACACTCATACATACTCCTGCTGTCAAATACATAACGTACAGTAATGAAAAGAATGAGACAGTGAAAACAAAATACTATTCACATATTTATACATAGTGTATATTTTACTGACAGGTAGCATCGTAATAAAAAAAAGAAGCATATTTATGATGAAACATTCAGCATAATATGTACAATCTTAGATGTTTCATAGTCAGTGAACATATATGCACACCTTATAAATACAGTCAAAGAGTTTCTACACATTCATGTCTATTTACAATTGCCTGTATATCTGTATAGTACATTCAGTCAACATCTGTCTATCTTGCAGCTGGCATTTTAACAGAGTGTTCTTGGCACTAATGGAATTCTGGTTCTTTTTTTTTTTTAACCCCTCCGCCATCAGAGTGGTCAGCGACACAGTGCTATCCATTTCTGGCACCCCTGGTACTGAAAGAGTTAAAACACACACAGGCATTTATACACAGAGCAGTAACACTTGAACCCCTTAATTATCCATTGGAATACATTCCCATGTCATGGACCCCTTGAACTGTTTCTTTTTATAAAAGTCAAAAATGGTAGAGTTACTTGTCTGGGTACTGTCTGTGGCTATTGTAAGTGAGACTGTAGATATTAAAATGATCACGGTAGTAATTATTGATTATCTTTATTGAGACTTCTTAATCCACAAATCTCCCTATTCAATCTGATTTAAAAGCTTTGAGGGATAATAAAATTAATAATGCATCAATTGGCATTCCCTTTAATTGACATTGATACATTGTTAATACATTGGTATTGCCATTTGCCAACCCAATTCCATGTCATGAAAATATTCTAATCTAGTCCTGGTGTTCCAAGTATTTATGGTCCATAGGAACGCAGGGCTATTATGAACCAGCATACTGTACACTGGGTTTAATTTAAAAAATAAACACCTTATGTTGTGATGCATTTCAAAGTTCTCAAAGCTGTATTGGTCCTGGAGAAAAGCAGATTTAATGTAGGCTATGATACATTGCCTACCATGTGAGTTCTTGGTGGAGGAAATTAACAAATTATAGTGTACAAAGTTTTCAAAACCTGGTAGGTTTCTTCTTCTGGCATATACTTGAAGAAGAAACCATGTTTGGAAAGCTCTGTACACTATAGTTTCATCTATAAAGAGCTCTAATTTTGGGATGCTAAAAGGTACTGTATCACACCCTACAATGAATTATGTAGTGACAAACCCACACTTGAAACAAGCAACGCCCCTTTAATTCCTGAGTTAATTTATGTGCCATATATTACAAAATGTGCTTTCAACATTGTAAATGTGTGTGTATATATATATATATATATATATAGAGAGAGAGAGAGAGAGAGAGAGAGAGAGAGCGAGAGAGAGAGAGAGAGAGAGAGAGAGAGAGAGAGAGAGAGAGAGAGAGAGAGAGAGAGATACATACACACACACGCAGAGACAGAGACACACACACACAGACACACACACATATATAGATTCATTCTTATCACATGCACCATTTAAATCCTCCACTTGTTCTCTTCTGGGGAGCACAGATAATGATATAATTTTTCAAGCCATCTGTAAATGATGTAGTCAGCAGTGCTTTATCCAGATGTAGCAGATGTCACTGTTCTCTGTGTTTGTGATGTATGCTGGGATACACAATGTTATGTAACAGACGTTATTACTCCCGCTGGTGCAATCACATTAGCCCCTCCCCCATTTTTGTCGATGGCTACATATTTTGAATAGCAGCTTCTTCTGCTGGCAAGTTTTGCATGTCCCACTGCAAAGTAACAGTGGGAGTAATAACATTGTCACTGGATCCAATGGAACCTCTGTGCTATGCTGAGTTATACTGGGATGTGTTGTGTTACAGATGTAGCAAGAATAAACGTCTTTGGGGCCGTGATTAAAGCTGCAAGGGTTCTAATTCAGAAGCACGTTGCCCCGCAGCACGATCACGGCAGACGCTGTCCTTGGCGCCACAGAATTTTGCTTGTTAAAATGTGTCACTTGGGACAGTAAGTCATGCTACATCTGGATGTGGGGGGACAATGGCATACGCTAAATCTGCAGCTCAGCCCCAATCAGTGGGACACTGGAGTCACTGCCACTTTCTCCAGCTCTGCATTCATTAAGACGGTACAATTCACTTGATGATGTGCTATGCAGAATCAGGCTTTTGGGCCAAACTTGGAAAAGCCATTGTACATAAGTTATGAAAGAAATGTTACACGTGATAATGTTGAATTGCATAAGTGAGTACTTTAGCTTGTTCGCAAAGCCGAAAGGGAACTGGGGACTCAAGCAATGCAGTCTCGTGCTGTAATATACAGTGGAACTGCAATGCGTTGAAAGCACTAATCAATACATTATAACATTTTTAGTTTTTTTTCCCTTGTATAGCGCTGCCAGTGTACAGAGATATTTTGCAGTTACGGGTCCCTGCCCCGTAGAAATTACAATCAATTTTTTGGTACCTGAGGCACAGGGAGATAAAGTGACTTCCCAAGGTCCCAAGGGGCTGACACCAGGAATTGAACCAGGCTTCCCTGCTTCACTCTCAGTGTCCTTGTTTTCAGAGTCAGGGCCTTTACTCACTGAGGCGCTTCTTCAGCCCCACTATCATAATTTAAAGCAACAGTCAATGCTGATCGCCAATTATGATGTATTTCTTTACTTGTTTGAAGACATCTCCTCTACTCCTTTCCAGCACTATTTTTCTTTTTATAATCTGATGCTCTGTTTAGGTGATGAAAGCATTTGAAATATATTACGTATCTGGGAGGTTAAAATGGAGTTCTCCCCAAGAGTTCAGTGCAGTCTAAATACTCCCATGATAACCTCAGACGCCAGTGATTTTTAAGAGCAGGACATGCTCAGGGGGCAAGATACTAACTAATAAGTTAAACTAATATAGGCTTCAGGGGGGGCGGGGGGATGTGGCTGCTTTTACCTGTTCAGTGCCACCCCAAGGGCCCCTCCGATGTACACTCTAAGTCATGGCCTTTTGCTAGTTTGTAGGAGCTCTACAAGAGCGCTGAGAACGGACACTGCCCTTCTTGCCGTCGTTATTCGGAATAGCTCAGAAGAGCAGTCACCTGATCCGCCAGTGCCAGAGATCAGCAGCCACATATGTTGCAGGACCCTCTGGCACTGAGGGGATTAAGTTTACTAGACATTTAGGCCAAAAAAAAAAACAACTGTAAAAATCTCAATAATATCACAGAATACACATCACACACTGCTTTTTTTCTTTTTAAAGCGCTGGATAGGATTTCAGACCCAAATTAGGAAAGAACGCAGCAAACATGTCGACGTTGCAGTGTTCAGGGCTGCTTTATTCAGCAGTGTTTTAAAAAATATAAAAGGCGGCCATCTTTAATCAGGCTCGGAGAAAATGTTTCGACACCGGTAAGAAGTTAACAACTGAATGAGGCCTGTGATTATGATGAAAAAGTTAAAGTAGATGCAGCATGTCATCCTTAATTCTTGTATTGTAGCAGTAATAAGATAGTCCTTTATAAATAGAGCCACTGAGGGTTTGTTCTTGTCTTATGGTTGACAAATGGAGTGAAGGCATCTGGGAAAAAGAGGTTTCCATCTTTAAAGTGTGCCACAGTAATACCTGAGTAGACTTGTAAATCAGATTTACTGTATGTCAATATTAGAGCATATCGGTGACTATTGGTTGTACTTGAAGTTTCGTTCTCTTGTGTAATCTGCAACATAAATAGATAATGTATGTTACAAGAAAACAATTTACCATGTAAAAATTTTATTTTAACCAAAGCTGTAAATCAATCCTTACAAAACTCATCAATTCAAAAACAGTTTTTGACAAATTAAAGCAAAATTCAGTTCACGCTCAACATTAAAGTAGTGGTACAGTGTCTGCCCCTCAAAAAATCAACGTTTATTTAATATTGTGAGGACATTTATTTGATCATATTTCCCAAAAGATTTTATATACATATACATATATATATATATATACAGCCGCGGCTAAACTTAATCTAACGCTTACCCGCTTTTTTTTCACCTTTTTTTTTTTTCCGTCCGGAATTGGTCGCGCGCCAGCTGCATCTAACGGCCGCGCGCGGCTGGTTCTCCAATCAGCGCCTAATGGCGCTGAACAATAGAAGCGCCTGCGGCGCTGGAGAGAAAAAAAAAGCCCGCGTCTTAACACATTTGAAAATTAACCGCGGAGGCGGCCGCCGTAGACTATTTATATATATATACACAGTGGTCGACAAACCACCAAAAAATCTACTCGCCGAACAAAAAAAATCTACTCGCCACCTATTACCACACATGTGCTGCTTGGGCCAATAGGAGCTCGCCACGATGTTAAATCCACTCGCCCGGGGCGTGCAAATGTATAGGTTTGTCGAACACTGTATATACATATATACATATATATATGTATATATGTATCGGTACCGTGTTTAATAATCAAACATGAATAGACAATACCGTTCTGGGGCTAACGAAATGCTTTTATTTGTGTGAGCTTTCGAGATCTCTGATCTCTCCTTCCGGCGATGTTACATTGAATGAAGCAAGGTTTAACTTAAAAACAGTGCATATAAGAATATCTGTGACTGAAACCTAACACCCCCCTGTGTAGTATGTAATTTATGACTTGAGGTGTTAAATAGTCCCTGCATGTTCGTGATGTAAGTGTGTTGTGTGTGTATGTATGTAAATATAAATTTGTAGAGAGCGCACAGTGTGTACAGCGCTTTACAAAAGGTGTGTTTGAAGTCGGAGTGTATATCAATGGTGTGGGTAGATGTGGAAATGTAAGAGGCTGTAGCATTACTAAAACTGTGTGTAGATACTATGTGGTCCCTATTGGTACAGTAAATAGGGATGGAATTACATAGAGGATTGTATGTATTGTATGTGTAGGAGACAGCAGTGTGTGCATACATATAGTGCAGTAAGTATAGACATGGCCTTTATCACTCATGGGAAGAGTTCTCTCGTGTCAATAGGACATCTTTTTAGAAAGGAAAGGTATATAGGGATATATGAAATAAGTATTCATGGGAAGGATGTTGATCCAGCGCTCTCTACAAATGTATATTTACATACACATACAGTTAGGTCCGAAAATAATTGGACACTGATACAAGTTTTGTTATTTCGGCTGTGTACCAAACTAAATTCAAGTTACAGTTAAATAATGAATATGGACTTAAAGTGCAGTCTATCAGCTTTAATTTGAGGGTATTCACATCCACATTGGAGGAAGGGTTTAGGAATTACATCTCTTTAATATGTAGACCCCTCTTTTTCAAGGGACCAAAAGTAATTGGACAATTGACTCAAAAGCTGTTTCATGGACAGGTGCGGGCTATTCCTTCGTTATTTCATCATCAATTAAGCAGGTAAAAGGTCTGGAGTTGATTCCAGGTGTGGCATTCACATTTGGAAGCTGTTGCTGTGAACCCACAACATGCAGTCAAAGGAGTTCTCAATGCAAGTGAAACAGGGCATCCTTAGGCTGCAAAATAAAAAGAAAATCCATCGGACAGATAGCAGGAACATTAGGAGTGGCGACATCAACAGTTTGGTATATTCTGAGAAAAAAAGAACGCACTGGTGAACTCTGCAACACAAAAAGGCCTGGATGTCCACGGAAGACAACAGTAGTGGATGATCGTAGGATCCTTTCCATGGTAAAGAAAAACCCCTTCACAACATCCAGCCAAGTGAAGAACACTCTCCAGGAGGTAGGCATATCATTATCCAAGTCTACCATAAAGAGAAGACGTCGCAAGAGCAAATACAGAGGGTTCACCACAAGGTGCAAACCATTCATAAGCCTCAAGAATAGAAAGGCCAGATTAGACTTTGCCAAACAATATCTAAAAAAGCCAGCCCAGTTCTGGAACAGCATTCTTTGGACAGATGAAACTAAAATCAACCTGTACCAGAATGATGGGAAGAAAAAAGTATGGAGAAGGCTTGCAACGGCTCATGATCCGAAGCATACCACATCATCTGTAAAACACGGTGGAGGCAGTGTGCTAGCATGGCTTACAATGGCACTGGGTCACTAGTGTTTATTGATGATGTGACAGAAGGCAGAAGCAGCCGGATGAATTCTGAAGTGTATAGGGATATATTGTCTGCTCAGATTCAGCCAAATTCAGAGAAGTTGATAGACGGTGCTTCACTTTACAGATAGACAATGTCCCAAAACATACTGCGAAAGCAACCCAGGAGTTTTCTAAGGCAAAGAAGTGGAATATTCTGCAATGGGCAAGTCAATCACCTGCTCTCAACCCGATCGAGCATGCATTTCACTTGCTGAAGACAAAACTTAATGCAGAAAGACCCACGAACAAACAACAACTGAAGACAGCTGCAGTAAAGGCCTGGCAAAGCATCACAGAGGAGGAAACCCAGCGTTTGGTGATGCGTTCCAGACTTCAATCAGTCATTGCCTGCAAAGGATTCTCGACAAAGTATTACAAATTAACATTTTATTTATGATTGTGTTAATTTGTCCAATTACATTTGAGCCCCTGAAATAAGGGGACTGTGTATGAAAATGGTTGCAATTCCTAAACATTTCATACGATATTTTTGTTCAACCCCTTGAATTAAAGCTGAAAGTCTGCACTTCTATTGCATCTCGGTTGTTTCATTTCAAATCTATTGTGGTGGCGTACAGAGCTAAAATGATGAAAATTGTGTCAGTGTCCAATTATTTCCGGACCTATCTGTATAAACACACACACACTCTTACATCACTAACATTCAGGGACTATTTAACACCTCAATTCATAAAACGCATACTACATAGGGGGGGTGGGGGTTAGGTTTCAGTCACAGATAACATTCCTATATGCACGGTTTATAAGTTAAACCTTGCTTCATTCAATGTAACATCGATGGATGGAGAAAAATAAAAGCATTTTGCTAGCCACAGAACAGTATTATCTATTAATTTTTCAATATATATTTATATGTACAGCTCAACCCACCTTATAACGCTGTGCTTGGGGTCCAAAGAATCACATCGCGTTATAAGCGGATCGCGTTAGAAATAATGTACAATTGTATGCAATGTACTACATGTAGAAAGTATTTAAGATACCAATAAACGTGTTGTAAAGTATTCATAAATAGGAAAATTGGGAGCCATGCTTGCATCGCGTTATAAGCAGATCCGCGCTGTAACGGATCGCGTTATAACGGGGTTGAGCTGTATATATATATATATATATATATATATATATATATATCCAGGATACAAAACTGGAGCACCATATTGATCAATGCAAAAGATCCCATTGTGTCCTATAGCTCCAATATTTTAGCCGGGACACTGTGTAACAGCAAGAGTTACATATTAGATTAGGTTGAAAGAAGACGTTCAGTATGTTCGCCAAGTTTAACCAATGTTACATTTTGGCCCTTCTCAACAAAAGAGTGCTAAGTTTTAGCATGCCTCAGCTCCCACTCACATGTATTGGAGTAAACTTGTGCTAAAGCTTACTGTAGCAACCTTTTGTGAAACTGGGCTAAGGTACTCATCCTACTGTACATTTGTATTTATAGTGATACAGAGAAAGGCAAACACAATACCCCAGTGAAACATTAGCTAATTATGTCATGTAAGGGAAAACAAATAATTTCTTCCAAACTCCAGTATTGTAACAAAAGCAGAAATGACCCCAAAAGGATGAAAGAATCTCAAAATGAAGCACTCAATACATATTAAATAATAAGTGGCATGGACTATAATGGTCCTACCCATAGATATGGGATAAGGCAGTCTATTGTCTGTTGTAACCAGCTGTTAAAACACCAAAAATAATAAAGTTTTAATACAATTCTACTGATAATAAATACACACAACTGAAGTATATACTGTACATAGCAAATGTAATAAATGTTAAAATAAAATCGTCACAGTGGTGTAGGCAATAGAGGTTAAGGATAATATGTACTAATTAATGTATAAATCAAAGTGAATCCTAATAACACTCAAAGAACCCTACTGTAGACTCAAAAGTGGCTAATGTGAACAGCTGTATTTAAAATAGTATAACAGCAAGGGTGTTGCTGGACAGGCAGGACATGCTGCAGGGTTACCCTTGTGAGAGGCTAGTGCCTTTATGTTCAGCTTACTAACACTATCACTCACATAAGCTGCACACTATACATACAGTACAGAGCCTTATCCTTTGGGTCACTTGTACTCTTAAGTAGCGTGTAATATATACTATTTGTGTCAGACCTGTTATTAGTTGTCGTTTGTATGACTGTATGATCGTTCATCTAGATACATTTGTACTCAGCAGTAACTCTCAGGAGATTGCTTTTTGGAACCGCGTGGACATTTATGTCATAGTTGATGACAAAGGGATTCCACCCTTGCTGTTATTCTATTTAGATTACAGCTGTTCACATTAGACTGGGTGGGTGAGTGACTGGGTGGGTGAGTGACTGGGTGGGTGGATGAGTGAGTGACTGGGAGGGTGGGTTAGTGACTTAGTGACTGGGTGGGTTTTAGTTTTAGTGACTGGGTGGGTTAGTGGGTTAGTGGACTGGGTGGGTTAGTGACTGGGTGGTGGGTGACAGTGACTGGGTGGTGGGTGGACAGTGACCGGGTGGGGAGTGACAGTGTCCGGGTGGGAGGTGACAGTGGACCGGGTGGGTGGTGACAGTGACTGTGTGGTGGGTGATAGTGGGTGGCGGGTGACAGTGGGTGGTGGGTGACAGTGGGTGGTGGGTGACTGTGACAGTGGGTGGTGGGTGACTGTGACAGTGGGTGGTGGGTGACTGTGACTGGGTGGTGGGTGACTGTGACTGGGTAGTGGGGTGACTGTGACTGGGTGTTGGGAGACTGTGACTGGGTGGTGGGTGACCGTGACTGGGTGGTGGGTGACAGGTGACAGTGGGTGGTGGGTGGACAGTGACTGGGTGGGTGACTTACCTGACCGGGTGGGTTCTGCTTCCTTGCCGCCAGCCGCTTCCCCCCCCTGCCCCCGATATCCCGTGGCAGCTGCACGGGGCGGAAGGTGGGCTCGGGCGAGGAGGGCGTGGGAGGTGGGCTCAGGGGAGGAGGGCGCGGGAGGTGGGCTCAGGGAAGGAGGGCGCGTAGCTGGGCTCGTGGGGGAGCGCAGCTGGGGGGGGGCGCGAGTCAGGCGGCTGGCTACGGCATCCCCCGCGGCTTCTGCTGTGTTGGCGCACGGAGGTGGGCTCGGGAGGCGGGGCGTGAAACTGGTGGGGCGGCCTGCAGCACCCCCCGCGGCTGCTGCTAGGTTGGCGCGCGGAAGGTGCGCAGCGGGAGGTGGTCTCGGGGGGGGGGGGCAGGGGGCGGGGTGGCGGGGCGCAAGACTTGGCAGGTGGCTTCAGCAGCCTCTGCGCTGCTGCCCGTAGGGGGATCCTGGGTTGGCGCATGCACGCGGGGGGGGGGGATCCTGGGTTGGCGCACAGCGTGCGGGGGATCCTGGGTTGGCGCTTCCCCACCTCCATCCCACGTTGGGAGCGGGAGGGTGGAGCGGGCCCACAGGCAGCAGCCGGACACCCTGCTTGCCCTTCGGGACCTCGGCTCTTCACATGCCATGGGGAATCGCATTTTTTTTTTTTATAACGGGCAGGGCCTGACTCACGGGGCCCGGAACGCCGTACCCTTTGTCCCTCCCTGTTGGCGGCCCTGCAAATGGACTTATTAATTAATAACCCCCGATTCCGTTGTAGTCTCCACAAATTTAACCTTTAATAATAACCTATTTAAAATGCTTACACACAAAAAATAAAATAAGTATGTCGCCCAAATTTAACCCAAGAAATCAACATTGCCATGGTTAGATCCCCTTTCACATCATAAAACTTTAATACAGACTTGCCAACTCACGCATTCTCAACATGTGACACCTGGTTTTGGCCTTCTTCTCATGGTCTCCTGCTGGAGTGTAGAAATCTCACAGGGAGCCGTGAAACTGAACTGTGTATTTGGACACTATCCAGTAAAAATGAAAGGTAATACTGGACATATGAGTCTGGTATTACTCTGCGGACATAGTGACCTGACCGGCTTGGGGTGGGGGGGGGCACAGGATTTTCCCGAGTAGGGAGAGAGCAGGGCTATTGCTAGAGGGCTGGGCAGTTTCCTCCATTCTGATTGGCTGCATTACCCAACAGCAGCCAATCAGGGGGAGGTGTCAGGAGTCTGGGGGTGGGATCAAGGAGAGGGGAAGCAGCATAGAGCTCCAAAGAGGTGAGAGGTGTGTGTGTGTGTGTGTACGCTTCTCTAGTGCCTCGTTACCTTTTACCACTGTGTTCTGTATTTTTGGAGAGTAGCCACATGGGTAGCCCTAATTAATGGCTTATACACGTGCAGGAGTACAGCTTTTGTTGAAAAAAAAACAGTGTGGAGTTC